>NW_027420257.1:0-136164 GCF_009905375.1 Apium graveolens
GTGTATCAAATTTCAAATATACCTGTAACGAATTGGAAGATAAAAAATCTGAGGATCCAATACATACAACCGACTTGCTTTTCCTTCTGGTAAAACCCACTTTATTGATGCAATAGGTATTTTTTCAAGTTTATAACCAAGATTTAGTTTATGAACTGGAGAACTCTGTTTACTACATAATTCTAGTTCTTTATCAAAATTTAAGGCAGATGGAAAACCCCAAATATAATATCTCCATTGCTGTATCCAGTAACTAATTTGCCTCCAATGGGCAAGCCCAGCATGCAGCTGTTACTTTCTTTGTTTCATGGTTCACTGATTGTAATACAGTACCACCGTTGTAAAGCTGGCTTACTACCATGTATATCCATAATGTAATGAACCGTCTCTATATATTATAACAACCCTGCATCAACGTAGATCGAAGATGAGAGTCAGATAATGTCACAGTAATACTGTCCTGAACCCTTGATATAGAAAGTAGTCATATAACTGAACCGAGACCTATAGCATCAACTTTATGCGGATCCCGGAAGGGTTTATAATAATTAATATCTCAAACAATTATTTAAGCCAGACAAGGCTGCTTCAATTATAAACAGGAAGCTACTCTAATCCATGTATGTGTGAGCTTTGGAAGGTCAACATCTTTGCCACCACCCTTGTCCATGACTGTCTATAACATAAAGATACGTTAGCTTAGATGAAAAAACAAACTATCAACACATTGACTACCTCTTAGTTTCAGCTCTTGGTGAGGCAGTATATACATTACAGCACTGTCATCAGCAACATCAGTTGAATTACCTATGCATTTGATTCATCCGTCAAATTGAAAGAAAAACAAATACAAATTGATGACTTCGTGGAATTAAACAAAAGAAGCACCAGCTTTGACAATGAAAGGAAGGTTTCAAGTAAATCCTGACTTAATTTTAACTGAAAGAGGGAATCAACTTTCTAGTAAGAACATAAAATATCAAATTTGATTGCAGATTACTCCTATCATATAATTCTATGCAAAATGATCAGTGGTTTTTGAGCATGAAATCCTTGCAGATGTTTTAAAACTATATTATAGCAAGACCTTGTTTTATTTAATGGGATTATGTACTTGGACTAATGTGTTATTTGCTCTAATTTTATACTACAATTAGTCTTCAATTAATCCCATTTTCTTTACTGGGTTTAATAATACCTAGTGACAGAGTGGGATATAAGCCATGTTATTTCACAATTACAAATGACATGAATAAGAGGGTTACTAATAAGAATAAAAATTTAAGGGCCAGTCACCCCAAAGTGAACTAGAAAAAGATTAAAATAGTCCCACAGACTGGACAAGAAGATCAAATGTGACAAAACGAGTGCAACTTCTAATTGTCCAGAGATTATAATTTTTGCAAGCAAACATAATAATGATTTAGTCCAGCAAATAACAAGAGATTAACTGAAATAGATTAAGATGTTGTTTTGTTCTAATAGGTTTTGACTATTGAGATACAAATGTTCGTGTGCCAGTAAAACTCACATAGTTCAAAGAAGTTATGCATTTCAATTACGAGAAGACAAGTGGTTTACTTAACATATTAAGATGCATGTTACATCTCCTTTAGATAACAAGCTTCTAGCAGAGTATATTAAGCATTTAGAACTATATTAGCTGCAGGATTGATGATTTGTTTAGCTGTATCTCCACCATTTAACCATTATACAAATAAACTTATAACGACAACCTCCAAAAATAAACAATTTAATCAGTAAATCCTAATAGAGCATGTATGAGGACATGGAAAAATCAGATATAGACCACGCTATTATAGATTGCTAAAAAAATTTCTCTTACCATGAGATGCTGAAAATGGTATTCGGTATTCCATTTGTACTAATTTACATGATTCTCTATCAACTTTGCAAACTGATATATTACCAACTGAATCTCCAAATACCTGCCAAACACATTAGATATTTTTATAAGACCCTTCTTGGAAGCGTTTCACATATTATCATATAGTTAAGGATTCTTACATGTATTCAGTATGTGGACTAACAGAAATGGAGGTGAGTTCTTCTTTAAAAATATGTACACAAGTCAAGAATTTTCTGTCTATGTCCCAGACCTATGTAGAATAAATTATAGGAAGAAGAATGCAAATAATGGCTGACTCAGTTTTCATCAGTATATGATAAAAAGAAAAGTAAAGGACATATCATTGCAAATAAGCTCAGGATCCTCAGAGGACTTGCCTCAATATGATTATTAATATTTATATTTAAAAGAATGCCTTCACTCTCCATAAACTGCAACACAAAGGCCAAATAAACAAAATTATAATAACGTTGTAATATTATCCAGAATAATAGTAATCTGTGGCTGCAATTGATTCTTTCATTTTCTGAACAGACCGCTAGCACATTTTATATGATAGACAAGAACTTCAAGAAATATAAATGCAGAGCAACTAACTTGCATAAACTTGCTTGGTACTGATTCCGAAGATTCAAGCAGGGTTTGAGAATGACCATTTCCAATAATTTGATGCGCCCATCTCTGATAAAATGGTGCTGACCAAATTAAGTGATAAACAGCAAAATGAAAGCATAATAACTTATAAACATTGTTACAGTGCATGATGTCGAGTAAATCTGATTGTCTAAGAAAATTGTGAATATATAATTCCGGTGCTATAAAATCTGTAGATAATTAATTCCATTTAAATAAGTTGCTGAATAGGAAATTTAAACATGACAGAGCATTTGATCATGGATACAATGCAAAAAATTAATAATATGCAGTCATGAATTGCGATTTACTAGAAATGAAATCTTACTTGGTGGATATAGCAAGTATCTTATGAGTAGAGTCATATGCCAATATGGAACATCTTGACGGGATGCCATAATGAAAAACCATACGAGGGTTTACATCTTCGGATTTCAAAGAATCTGAGTTCCCACCAGGCTATAAAACAATATTTTAACAAAAAAAAAAGAATAATAGATATTAGCAACCTGAAAAATGGGTTACTCTTTAGATCTACAAATTCGCATAATATAGGGGCCATACATCTGCTATGGATCTATTTATTCTACCTTGTTTCTACTGACAAATACTAGTCAGAGGGTTCAGTCTATATGCGTGCATAAGTGAGGAGTAAAAGTAGAAATAATGGTTGAAGTGAACGTGTTATAGATTTAGTAGGGAAGAATTATTAAAAGAAGGAAGGCTTTTCTTATAGCTGTTACTAGAAAGATATATATATATATATATATGTCAAAATGAATATTGTCAATACAACACTTAGTAATCAAAGCAATAATGATTGGCTGAATGACATATTAGCAACTTATGTGACGGATAATCATATTAACCGTCAAAAATGAAAATGCACTTGAAAATATTAAAAAACAAATAAAGATATATATGGTGTGAAAATCATTCTTTTCTTATAAACCTTTCAGCTTACTAGTGTTATAATAAGATATCAATAGAAAGTCATATTTTTCGAACAAGTACCGTAGCTTTAGTTTTGCATGACTTCAGTAAAAATTGGTACTTTTTCTATAATTTATTGTTTGCAATTTCTACTTTCAATGTAGTGTCTTCTACACTGGATGAAGTCCAAGCTACGCCACTGCTGTTGCCAATTCATTGAATACATGACATTATGATATATTTTCAATTTAACGATCTAATCACAAGTTCTAATCCATAAGAAGCAACTGAAACTTTTGTTTAAGTATATCTAAAAAATATCTCAATAAGACTTTTTAAATTAGAGAAGCCTTGCCAGCACATCTTGGTTCAGGTTATGAACAATTACTCAGGTAGACGTGGCTAACATTATTTTTCCTGATAATCTAAATATATTATTTACTCTGGTAGAAAAAGCTCATGCAATTAATTTACAGTCATAAATAGCACTAATGCACTCAACATCTCCCGTCAATACTTGTTATAACAGTTTCAGTTGATATAAAAGTGTGGTTAAAGAAGCCACTTCTTTAAGTGAATCAAGTAAAAAAATTATATATTAATAAAAGTTTTGCTAACATTAAAAAAGTAAAATAGCTTTGCTGTCACTTGGTCTCTTCCAAAGGTACTGCAAAACTTCAGCCTAGAAGATGGGTGCTAGAGTGAAATATGCAATGCTTCTAAATCCAGAAAAGATAAAAGGAAATCTATTATGGTTGTATAGTCTTCTACTAAGTAATCTAGTATACTAAGGGTGGATATTGCCTCTTTTAGGTGACTGTTAATAACAAAATGACTGCCAATTTGAGAACCCAAAGTGACATTAAAGAGTCTTGATCTAATTTACAACAAAAATTAATAAAGGAAAATACATGGAGTGGCAATACGAGAAATAATATCCCCCGCCAACTATATTAGAAAAAATAGAACATAATGGATTTAAGAGAGGAAAAGAATGATTGATCTATTTATTACTAAAACCCCAATCAAGAATAACAATGAGTACATTCTCTTTTATTTAATATTGCGTACCTTGCTAGGTAGGTCATAAGTGTATCATGTATATATAACTAGAGATCATACTTACCTATGACAGCCAAGAAATCCTTATCCTCACCACGCAACTAACTACTCCCCATGGGCAAAGAAAAAGTATTTTGATTCTAGTAACATTCATTGCTTTGTTTATAATATCTTATATGGGTTAGGTTTGTCAAAACTATTTTTCTATTCTAAGAAATTTAATAGAACAAAGCTTCCTCTTATTGAATAATAAGCTTACTTTAAGGTAGTTTGTCCTAAAATAACTAATACTAAATCCTATTACCTCTAACATGGGTCTCACTCTCACATAGTATATACTAACTACATATTATGATAACATATACATTTCCTTTATAGTGAAATATGCTAATCAGATGGAATACAATTACGAAGCCTTTTGCAGTCCAATATTCAACTTCTTATTTCATCAAATCAAGTAAACATCATAATCAAACAACAAATTATGCTATTAAGGAAACCGATTTCTTTAAAATAGTAATTGCAGTCACAAATAGTATCACAAATCATCATCCTCTTAAAATTTCGAAACAAACTGCATAGAGTTGCAGCACAAAATAAACACTCACTTAGTTACATTAACAAAATCAAACCAATACAATTATACAAACAACAACAGAATACAAGTCAATAAATCGAAAAAGAACTTAAAATGAGGGAACAACTTCAATTTAGCATGTAATATCAATCCAACTAAAAAGCATTGTTCATCACAAATTCAAAGTAACAATCACAGTGATTGATAACTCATTCACCATCATTCATTTAAAAGTAAAAATCAAGTAATGTGTATGCGATCAGCCAATCAGAGCAAAACAATTTTTTTAAAAAATATCTACACACAGATATAGGTGTTTGATAGAAATGAAGTTGAATAAGTACCTTCTTAAGAGAAGCCTTCTCGACAAGTTTCTTGACAAACATAACGAAGAAGATCTGATCAGAATGTTTCAAATGAGAGATATAAAGATGGGAACTTATATTGTATAATTTGCTTTGTGAGTCTCGCCGAGAGAGAGAGAGGGAGAGAGAGAGAGAGAAATGTTTAGCTTGGATTTAGTTTTGACTTGAACATGGACAAACAGTGTACAGGTGGTGTTTGTCTCTTTTCTTTTATTTTCGCTGTTTTTTAGTTTTATGTCGGAAATACACGTGGCAATTGATTAGAAGATCAGATTTTGTTTAAAGGGTCTGATTTATTACCAGCTGTGGAAACCGTCAAGGTTAATAGGAGGATCGCGAGAGAGATAATCACAAATTTACATACATGAATTTACGTCTGTGTGTCCCATTCGAGATCCGATCACAATTTTATTTAAATGCTTTGTATTAAATTGAAAGTAGTATTTGGTATGCAATCGTTTCCGACTATACTGTTAAAATTTTGTCTGCATCAAATTGAGGCGTATTATTTATTAAGTACCCTCCCCAAAAAATGAAAGAGATATTAAAGATTTTTTTATTCACAAAATTTTATTATTTAACTAAAAATATGTCCAACCAATTTATGGGCCCTAATCAAAATTAAAACTACCATAAGATGAGATTCCCCGAAATTTAGACAGTAAAATTTTTATTCTCTTAATTTCAGGAAAAGAAAAAAACGGCTAATACTTTCCCCCCAAATTTAGAGCAAATTTCATTAATAATTTGAAAGATACTAAATAGGTACAAACCACCAACTAAACATGCAACTAAGTTGAAAAACAAATTAAATAACTACATAATTAGCCTCTTTGTTCCCGGATTATTTAACTAACTGAATACAAATAATCTAAAAATTAAAAAATGAAGATAATGGTTTCCCGAGAAATGTAGCATGCACGTTCATACGACTCAGTTGCACTAAACTTATAGGTCTCATGTTATAAACAAATATTTTTTGTCAGAGGTGAACACGTGCAATTTTCACCAACGTTCCAAACGCACCTCAACTATCTAACTACTGGTCACCAGCTATAGATTTGTCGAAAATGTTGTTGATCCGAGATATCCAGATTTCCCAATACAACGTAAAATTCATTTTTAACACATCCACCACATCATACAAAGCGAGACATGTCGTATAAAGCGAGAAAATAAAACACACAAATAATAATTCAAACAGAATGAAACAAAAAAAAAAACTCAAAATTCAAAGATCTCGAAATGACACCAAATTTTAATATGTTATTAGACCGGAGATTTTGAATCCAAAAAGTGAGTTTTATTATAAAATTTGAGCTCTTACCTTAGTAGATCTAATTACTAAAGTAAAGAACTCAAATGGAGTTTCGAGTTTTGTTGTAGAACAAAACTCGATTTTATTGAAAATCAAGCAAACAAAAAGAGGATGTTTATTGAAAGAAAATTAAAAAATAATAAAAAAGTTGTGGATGGATAAGGGGCGGCTAGGAATTGAGATGTGTATAAAAGAAAGAGGGAATTTAGTTAGGAAGAAACGTGGATGGAGATGGAAAAGGAGATGGGTAGAAGAGGTGGAAAAAGAGATGGGGTGGCTGACTCTCATGAGATGGTAAATCCTATATCAGATATTCCACTATTCCACGTGTACATTTTAATTATGCATGTTTACATACAGATTTAACATACATCGCTTTGACTTTTCTAAGAGCACCATTTATCAAAGTTAGCTACTCTATTTTCTTCAACTCACCAGATTTCCAACATATATGACAGCCAACTACTCCATTAGTTTTAAAAAACGCCTAATACTTATAATTAGTTAGCAATGTATGTCTATCCTGATTTCTGCAAAACATAACAACCAAAATTGAAGAGAGCAAAAAATATAAACGACCCATAAATGAAAAAAACTATTTTAATTATCATGCAAAAAATGACATATCATATGCTAATACATAGAGTTGGGTAATGATTGTATAAGCGCTAAATTGGAAAGGATTGACAAAAATGAAAGTATACCATTCTAAAAAATGAGTTAAATATTTACAAAAAATAATGCAAGTAAATTTGAGAAGAAAAAACTCGGTTACATTAATATCGTATAATCTTATAGTCCAGACCTAATGTATTGTAATTAGGGCTGTAATGTATTGACCTAATGTTTGAGCCGAATCCTTTAGTGTTCATGTTTCAGCTCGTTAAAAATATATCGAACTCAAATTTTTATTGAGTCAAAATTTTTGTTTGTGTATCGACTTATTACGAAAAATGTTATTTTCGAACACGTTCACGAACAGCTCACAGACTATTCATTTTACGAACTCATTCTCAAGATTCCTAAATTTTTGCATGAGTTTCATTTATTTTTAATAAAATTTCAAAATTTTTAAAACTCTTACAACCCTAACAAATAAATTTTAATATTTAGCATAATTTTAATTAAATTACGTTATTTTTATTTAAATAATGATATATACAAACTAATTGAATACATGAATATAAGTTATATAAAATAGTTATATATTTACCATCCGAACATGCATTATAATATAAATTCTATAATATAAAAAATAATAAATGAATTAAATAAATTGGTAATTTTAATTATAGAATTATATACACACAATTATTAACTAATTATAGTGTCATAAGTGTCTGCTCATAACTGTTTTAGGAGTATGTATAATGTAACTAATAATTCATACACTTATTCACGAGTTATATCAACGAGCAAGTTCACGAATATTACTCACGAACCATATTTACGAACTGGTTGACAAACTTTGTAATCGAACTTGTTCGCGTAATTTCGAGCCGAACTATAATGTGCTCATATTCAGCTCATTTGCAAACCAAAACTTAAAATTATGTTCATGTTTGACTCGTTTATAAATCGAACCGAACTCGAGCTGAACTTTTTCGTGCCGAACACCGAAGTGTTTATTAGCATATCAACTCATTTACAGCCCTAATTGTAATAACAAGAAGTTCATAATAAGTGAAAATTAGTACATACATTGTAGAGGAATCATGGATGTAACACCCCCAGATCCGGGGTCGGGGATCCGGGTCGTCACGGTCTTTCTTTCCACAATATCACTTCACTTAATTAATAATAATAACCTTATGCTGTGACCCCACACTAACACACACCACAACCCGTTATAGTCTCAGAGATGAAATTGAAATAAGTACAAGTCTTTGAATCCACAATTTAAAAGTTATTACAACCCAAAACGATTACTTGATAAATTTACAGTTAATTGCCATTATCTGCCACAAGTTATAATTATACATAATTGATTCTCAAAAGTAGAATGCCTGATCTACCAATGGATCTACCTCTGCAGCTATAGCAGCCACAACATCATCGGGAAGACGCGGGACGCTTCCCACGCGCTTGCGCTGGGTCTGCTGGAGTCTGGCCATCTTTCCTAACTGTTGTTGTGTGATGAAGAAATAAAGCAAGAGTGAGCCTTACAGCTCGCAAGATAATATATAGTGATAACAATAATACAAGTATCTAAATGGATACTTACTAAAATTCTTTATCATGAGTAAGGTAATTACTTACTGGATATAAGTTTTAAAAGAAGATGAAGTTACCAATTACTTCACTATACTTATACCATTTTTTTTGAAATCTACTTGAACTACTACTGTTCGAAGTATAATAAGATTCACGAGGTCATCCCATAGATGAGACCACAAATAAAACTTGAAAATATTTGATCTTTGAAATATTTTGAAAAGAAATGAAGTTACGAGATACTTCATTCAATGGATACACCAATAAAAATGTTTGACCCTGTCAATGCTTCGGCAACCACCCATTAGTAGCCTTTCGATCGAAATGCTACGGGTAGTGTTGCAGAATTATCCAAATGGATGATGAACTCATTACGGGAGTTTGCCGCGCCAGGAAGACCACTTACAATGATCAGTCGTAGTAGTACAACCCCACCATTTTCTACATGTAGAGGAGAACCTGTCGGATTTACTTGTCAACCGAACACTGAACTCCTAAGGAATAGACCGCCTTAGCGGAACTTCCAGGCCATTTGGGCCAATATAATAAGGCTGGGCCGGCGCCACTCGACCACTTACGCCACTCCTAGTTCAGATGAAATCCATGACTCTGAAACGTAAAGCTCGTTCCCCCTTTCCCCAAGTAGAACTTGTTGATACGGCTCCACCAATAAGTCGTATCTAGTTGGAAAGGAAAACTCACCGATATTTCCCAGGCGATGCCTGTTAATGGATTAACTTGTTCCAAGAATTTTACTTCCCGAGTGTTGGGTAAGTAATCAATTCATTTAACAAAACAGCAACCTTGTTGCGAATATAAAACACACCACAGAGCCGGATCCCTCAGGTTTTGAGCGAGTATTTAAATTCCCTAAAAAGGAAGATCTTAAATATAAAAATGAGTTTTGGGATCCGCTTTATCTTTTAAAAATCATTTTGAAGACTCGAAAACACTTTATAGAGTGTTTGGAGTAAAGCTGATTTAATGAAGTAAATCAGTCCCCAGAATATTTAGAAAATAACTGAATATTATTATTTAAATAATATTCCCATATAGAATAATCTTTATAAAAATAATTGAAGTAAAAGTATTAAAACTTATACTTGAAATGAGTATTAAATAACCAAAGATATACTTATATGAAAGTACTATCTTTATTTGAATAATCGAAAATAAGTTTGATTATTTACACCTTATTCTTTAATAAAATAAAGAACAAATCTCAGCAAATAATCGGAGTCATAGATCCTCAAATGAATATTCAAAAATATTCATTAAACAATATAAACTGAGTCATAAGCCCTCGAATGAATATTCAAAATAATATTCAATTAATATAAAATAAAAGGAGTCATAAGTCCTCGAATGAATATTCAAAATAATATTCATTAATAAAATAAAGTTAAAGTTATCGAATAAACCTTATTCGATTAATAGTTTTGAAAACTATGACCATATATATATATAAGTATAAATATATATATATATATTTATATCCATATATACAAAATCTACTAGGGATCCTCGACTCCCGGTTTTAGAAATATTTTCACCTTTGGGTCCCTATACTAAGGGTATATGCAAATTACCGCTATCCTCTAGCATATGTATTATCAACTGAATCAACAGATATATATATGGAAAGAATGCGAAACAGGCATGCATATATATATACCATAGCAGCATGCTTCAATATATAACAACATTTGCTAATTAACCAACATGCATCTATCACCAGATAATGCAAATACATATATTCATCACCACAACAGTTATAACGGGTAGAAAACTTGCCTGAGCGACTTGGGGTGATAAAAGGCTCGGGACGAGTCTGGTAACCTATAAACAACAAGTAAGTTGGAATTAAACCAAAGTCACTTGTAAATCTATACTTTAACTAACTTAGACTCTAACGCTTGTTTTGCGCTCACTGATTCGCTTAAGTCACCCCGGTACCCTCGGCTCCACCATTTTTAATAATTTAACCTTTACGAGTTTTAAGGCGATTCCTTCGTGAGTGTCTTACTAACTGCCTAGCACACTTACCATAAATGTTTCATACATTAATTAACCCTTGTTGGTCTTTAACCTATGTTTCAAAGTAAGGCGAGGGGAAAAGTTTCGTTCGCGAAACGCCGTTACTTGAAACGGTCGTTTCTCCTAAACCGTGCATCGGAATCGAACGAACTACATATCAAAACGAAGCTCGTAACATGAGCTATCTAGACATGGCAATGGTCATAATCTAGCAGGGGGTTCTCGGGTCCTAATGTTATGTACAAAAACAGTCTAAAGAAAATCGGACGTTACGACGGCTATGTTTACGCGATTTCCAATATTTTAAACCATTCAAAACCCTCCCAATTCAACCTCAAATCCAACATACAACCAACATCCATCCTTATCACATCATAACAACCCCAACCAATTCAATTTTAACATTCATACTTATGCCTAAGCTTAACTTTAATCATACTTAAGTTCTTTTAATCAAAACCACAACATTTACCATTCCATTTCACTACCATTCCAAATCCCAAACTCTAAATCACAACAACAAGCTACAATATCATCCTACTAATCAAAATCATCTTATAATACATAGGAATCTAGGGTTTGGAGATGGTATAAGGAGCTAGGAAGCCTTAAGAAGCTTTGAGAAGTCTTAAGAATGCTTGGATCTTCAAGAAAAACAAGAAAAACTTCAAGTTAAAAACTTGAAAACACTATTCATAGTCTTCTTCTTTGATTAAATGAAGAAGATTGAGAAGGAATTAATGGCTTAAACTCATGATATAGCCCTAACTAAGCATGAAGATGATTAGGGAATTTACTCACCAATTTAGGAAGCTTGGATCTTGAATTTTTTGAAATTTCTTGCCTAATGAATAGTGAAAAGCCGAGAGCAAAGATGAACAAGGCCTTGGTTCTTTTTGATTTTTGATGAAGAATGAATTTACTTGGCTTGGTTGCTTTGCTTTTGTGTTTGATTTAGTCAATTACCTTCTTGCCCTTGAATTTGTGTGGTTACAAAGCCACCACACCTCCTTCCTTCCCATGTCATGCTTGCGTCATCCTCATGATGTCATCCTCCCTTCCTTGTCCTCTTTCTATTGGTTGGATGACATCATTCCCACTAATCCCTTTGATTAACTTCCTAATCGTTTGCCTAATGACCGCTGATCTGTTATACGGTTCGCTTAACTTTCGTTCTCCTTTATCGTTTGAAGGATCATACCCGGTATCTTATTACTTAGGTTCCCTTAACCTTTCTCAATACATTATATTCCTTTTTATGATCCTCTATTATAATCCTTTAATTTAATCCTTTTTATCCTGTTACCTTATACTCAATTCTCTCCGTATCTAGTGGATTTTCGGGAAAAACCAAAGTATTCGGAATTGGATTTTGACGATCTTTACATACACTTATATACTTCATAGAGTACTAATAATATCCCAGAATATCCATAACAGAACCCCTACATAGTGTGGCGTGAAAAGTTTTCTCATTTAGCTAAAACACTATTCACAAGGGTTACAAAAAAGTTGAAAATTTTGGGGTTATTACAGTCTCCCCTCCTTAAAAGGATTCCGTCCCGGAATCAAACAGAAAACAAATGGGGGTACTTTTCTAGCATTGTGCTCTCTAGTTCCCAAGTTGATTCTTCCACGTTATGATTCTGCCATAGTACTCTGACTAGCTTGATCACTTTGTTCCGAAGCACCTGCTCCTTCTTATCCATAATCCTTACTGGCTTCTCCACGTAAGTTAGATCTGGCTGCATATCCACCTGCTCGTACTCCACTATGTGTCTGGTATCCCGATGATACCTCCTTAGCATTGACACATGGAACACATTATGAACTTGTTGCAAGTTAGGGGGTAGGGCTAGCTCGTAAGCTAACTTTCCAATCCGTCATAATATCTCAAAAGGTCCAATGTATCTTGGGCTTAGTTTTCCTTTCTTTCCGAACCTCATTAATCCCTTCCAAGGGGATACTTTCAACAGTACTAAGTCCCCTACTTCATATTCCTTGTCCTTTCGGGCTAGGTCTGCATATTTCTTCTGTCTGTCTTGGGCTGCTACAAGTCACCCTCTGATAAGATCCACTATATCTTTGGTCCTTTGGACCACTTCGGGTCCGAGCATCTTCCGCTCTCCTACTTCATCCCAGTATAAGGGAGATCGACACCTTCTTCCGTACAGGGCCTCATAAGGCGGCATTCCGATGCTAGCATGAAAGCTATTGTTATAAGAAAACTCGATCAACGGCAAGTGATCATCCCAACTTCCTTTAAGGTCTATTGCACAGACTCTCAACATATCTTCTAGTGTCTGGATGGTCCTTTCACTCTGCCCATCCGTCTGGGGATGGTACGCGGTACTCATATTTAACTTGGTCCCTGCACATTCCTAAAAGCTCCTCCAAAATCTGGAGTTGAACCTGGGGTCTCGGTCTGAGATAATGGACGCTGGGACTCCATGTCGCGTCACTATTTCCTTAAGGTAAATGTCCACCAGTCTATCGACTGTGTATCTCTCATTGATAGGAATGAAATGAGCTGACTTTGTCAGTCGGTCTATAATTACCCATATGGCGTCGTGATTGGCTTTCGTCCTTGGCAATCCTACAACAAAATCCATCGCTATCTGTTCCCATTTCCATTCGGGAATCTCCAGGGGTCGTAAGAGTCCACTGGGTCTCTGGTGCTCTGCCTTTACCCTTTGGCAAGTCAAACATTTGTTTACCCATTCTGCTACGTCCCTCTTCATGTTGGGCCACCAGTAATATTCCTTCAAATCCCTATACATCTTGGTACTTCCCGGGTGAATGGAATACCTTGAACTATGGCTTTCATCCAATATCTCATCTTTAAGCTCTTGAACATTCGGAACCCAAATCCGGTAGGAGTACCTCATTATCCCTTTATCATCTTTCTCGGTATGGATCTCCTCTCCAGTCATTGACTCTCTGCCTTCTTTCATCATTTTCTCCTGGCACAATCTGATCTTTTCCAATAACTCTGGCTGCATTGAATCTCAAAAAGCTTTTCAGCTCCAGTTCCGGTTACCTTTACTTCTATTTCCATTCTCTCAAAATCTCTTATTAATTCTTCCGAAGTCGTTATCATTCTGAGTCTTTCCTTTCTACTAAGGGCATCAGCCACCACATTGGCTTTCCCTGGATGATAGAGAATCTCACAATCATAGTCCTTGATTAGTTCTAACCATCTCCTCTGGCGCATGTTGAGCTCTTTCTGTGTAAATATGTACTTGAGGCTCTTATGGTCTGTGAAAATCTCGCACTTCTCTCCATACAAGTAGTGCCTCCAAATTTTTAAAGCAAATACTATTGCCGCGAGCTCAAGGTCATGAGTAGGATATCTAATCTCGTATTCCTTCAGTTGTCTCGACGCATACGCAATCACTTTACCGTGCTACATAAGCACACACCCTAGTCCTTTGTGCGACGCGTCACTATATATCATAAAATCTCCTTTTCCGTCCGGCAATGCTAACACCGGAGCCGTTATCAACCTTTTCTTTAATTCCTGAAAACTGTTCTCGCATTTCTCCGTCCATTCAAACTTCTCTGTCTTACGAGTAAGTCGGGTCAAAGGGGCTGCGATCTTCGCAAAGTCCTGTACAAATCTACGATAGTAGCCGGCCAATCCTATAAAACTCCTTACCTCTGTGGGTGTGGTTAGCCTTTCCCAATTTGAGACCGCCTCTATCTTGGAGGGGTCGACCAATACTCCTTCCTTATTGATCACATGTCCTAAAAACTGTACTTCATTCCGCCAGAATTCACACTTCTAGAATTTGGCATATAACTGTTCCTCTCTTAGTATTCCTAGAGCTATCCTCAAATGCTCTGCATGTTCTGTCTCAGTCCTTGAGTAGATCAAAATATCATCGATAAAAACTATCACACATTTGTCCAAGTACTTCTTAAATACTCTATTCATTAAATCCATGAAAGCCGCTGGGGCGTTGGTTAATCCAAAGGACATTACCAAGAACTCATAATGCCCATACCTGGTACGGAACACTGTCTTGGAAATATCTTCGGGTTTAATCTTTAGTTGGTGATATCCAGTTCTCAGGTCGATCTTGGAAAAATAAACAGCATCCTTTAGCTGGTCGAACAGATCGTCTATTCTAGGTAATGGGTACCTGTTCTTTATGGTTAGCTTGTTCAACTCTCGATAGTCTATGCACAACCTCATGCTCCCATCTTTCTTCTTAACAAATAAAACTGGTGCTCCCCACGGAGACACACTGGGTCTTATCATACCCTTATCCAAGAGTTCCTGCAATTGGATAGCTAATTCCTTCATTTCTAACGGGGCTAACCGGTAAGGTGCTTTTGAAACTGGCGCCGTCCCTGGGGCCAACTCAATAGCAAATTCAATCACTCTATCGGGTGGTAATCCCGGAAGGTCTTGTGGGAATACATCTTCAAATTCGTTGACTACTGGAATATCTTGCAAGTTGGGCACCTCCTTCTGCGTGTCCACCACATAGGCTAGGTAAGCCTCACTTCCTTTTCGTAGCATCCTTTTGGCCTGGGCCATAGTCAAAAATTTCTGCGTCTGCCTCTTTCCTCTAAATATAACTTCTTTCTTCCCGAGGATATTTAACTTAACTTTCTTCCCTTTACAGTCTATCTGAGCATCATTGCTAGATAGCCAGTCCATTCCCAAAATTACATCAAACTCCCCTAATTTAAAAGGAATCAGATCCACACTAAAAGATTGCTCCCCTATGCCTATCTCACAGGCGGGGTGAATCTGGTTAACAGGAATAATTTCATGGTTGGCTATTTCTACTTGTAAGGGTTCTATCAAGGGTTCAGCTTTAAGTCTTAATTTATGCGCAAAGTCCCTTGATATAAAAGATTTAGTTGCTCCCGAATCAAATAAAACGTTTGCACTGACTGAATTTAGAGAAAGGGTACCTGCTATCACATCTGAATCTTTCATAGCATCCTGGACTGTCATGTTGAAAGTCCTTGCAGTAGGTGGCTTATTGGAAGCAGCCCTGCTTACTCCCGAAGCTGCTGGTTTGTTCATTGGGCATTCCCTCTTCCAATGACCCGGGCGTCCACACAGATGACAATTGGTGGTTGGAATGACGGCAGGGGCTGACGAAGGGCATTTGTGAGAATAGTGGCCCACTTGCCCACACTTAAAGCAGGTTACTGGCTTTCCCTTACATTCCCCAGAATGCATTCTTCCACAAGTGTTACAGGTTGGCAATGGGGGTCGAGACTGGTTGGAATAAGACATTCTTGACTTCTGGCCGCCCTGGCTCACACTCACACTCATTGGCCGCTTAAACCCAGTGTTCCTTCCTGGCAGGGACACTGCTCCTCGATTAAATCTAGTTGGGAAGCTCCTTCCTGCGGAACCTCCACCCATGCTCATACTTTTCCTCTTTATTCCTTTCTTCTCTCTTTCCTTCTACATCTGTTCACTTCCGACTTCTACAATCGTTGCCTTTTGCACCAGAGTGGCATAGTCCGTAAGCTCAAGGATTGCCACCCTATTCTGAATCCACGGTTTCAGTCCCTGCTGAAACCTCCTAGCTTTCTTTTCCTCGGTGCTCACAAACTCCGGCACAAACCTTGATAACTCAGTAAATATCGCTTCGTACTCTGCTACAGACAAGTTATTCTGCTTTAGCTCCAAGAACTTGAGCTCCATCTGGTTTTCCATAAACCTCGGGAAATACTTCCCCAGAAACAACTGACTAAATCTCTCCCAGGTTATAATAGCGTCTGTCTCCATATTTTTCTTGGCCTCCCACCAGTAGTTAGCTTCTCCTTTCAGAAGGTAGGTAGCAAATACAGTCTTCTGTGCCTCCTCGGTACTCAAAATCTCAAAAGATTTCTCCATTTCCTTTAACCATGCCCTTGCCTCAACTGGGTCAGCTGATCCGTGGAACTCAGGGGGCTTAAGGGACTTAAAAGCCCTGAAAGAGTTTGCCACAGCATTGTTATTTCCTTGAGGGGGTGGGTTGGATTGATGTTCCAAATTCTGCCTTAGGAGTTGCATGAACTGGCCCATGGGATCCATGCCTGGGTTTGGTACTGGTTGCTCAACCTCGGTTTCTCCTTCTTCAGCCTCTATCTCAAATCCCTCAACATCATATGTTTCCTCTTCCTCTTCATACAGGGAGTCATCCTGTTCCACATAATCCTCGTCTTCCTCTTCACTGTGTTCCGGGTTCCTATCATCCTGGTTATGGCTTCCCTGGTCCTCAGATCCAGGGTTCGCCCTAGTTCCAATCTTTCTTGGCGGCATGATTCTGATAATAATAAAAAAAAAATTATTGGGAAAATTCAACGTTAGGTCACAATCATATACAACATTGTGCCTTGCACAGCTCTTATAATGGGGAGAACGTATATCGCAATTCTATTATTTTAAGAAAGTTCTAATACGAAGTGCAGTAATAATAATGATAAAAACAGTGATCCCGTCACTAATGAACTGAACCAAAGGAAACAAATATATACATAATGCGAGAAATACATAGTTTGATCTGGTCAAAAGTACAACAGTGCTACAGTCATCTATCCCAAAAGTGATACACAAGAGTCTATCTGTCTAGTCAGAAAAAGGGATGCTATATACAAGTCAACTATCCCGGAAAATTGGATCTTACTAAGGCCTCGGCTAACTAGACAACTAGACTATTCCATCATCAATCCTGAATCACACACCGGAGCGGGTCAGCTCCCATACCCTTTCCATCGCACGACGGAAGATATAGTCGGCCTGCCGCCTGGAGATCCTACCATGCCTGTCCCCCTGGAGAGATCTGAGTCTCGCTCGGGACGTGAGCTCTATCCCCGTAAGCTCCCTCCTCAAGGATCGGGGTATAGAAGCCCTAGTCTCATAAGCTCGGGTACGCCTACCCGCCCTCTCTGCATCCAACTCCCTCCTGGCCTCATCCAGTCGGCCCTCGGCAACAGCCACTCGGGTCCTCAGAACATCCTGAACATATCCATGTGCTAACGAAGACTGCCTGTGGGCAGGGTCAAGAGGTTGTGAATCCGGAGCCGCTGAGGGTGCCTCCTCGGTCTGCCTAGGCTCGGAAGTATGGGTCTCTGAGCTGTCATCATCAGGAATCCAAGATAGTGGTGGAGGGGTAGGGGCTCTGACCACAGGAAGTGTGGGTAATGGGATACCAGCATACACTACCATAGGTCCAACACGCTCATCAGCTACTGGGACCTCATCCGGGTCCTCCTCATCTGGAATAGCAATAACCTCTGTCTCTGACTCCTCTGAGGGGTCCTCCTCATCTGAAATAGCAATGACCTCCGTCTCTGACTCCTCTGAGGGGTCCTCCTCCATCTCAGGCTCCTCCTGATCCTCAACATCTAGCAATGCCTCATCATGCTCACACTCGAACATCTCAGGGTCCTCTATCTCAGGCGCCTACACATTAAACGAACTAAGTTACTATCATGATACTAATAAGGGTTCCCGTAAGGGTTTTAACTGTCAGCACTACTTTAAGTAGTCCGACCATGAACTTGGCAAGAGTTCTTATTATCTTTGTGAGTTTGTTATTATATCGACGCATCATCTCTGAGGTTTATAACGCTTGGCTCTGATACCATTTCTGTAACACCCCCAGATCCGGGGTCGGGGATCCGGGTCGTCACGGTCTTTCTTTCCACAATATCACTTCACTTAATTAATAATAATAACCTTATGTTGTGACCCCACACTAACACATACCACAACCCGTTATAGTCTCAGAGATGAAATTGAAATAAGTACAAGTCTTTGAATCCACAATTTAAAAGTTATTACAACCCAAAACGATTACTTGATAAATTTACAGTTAATTGCCATTATCTGCCACAAGTTATAATTATACATAATTGATTCTCAAAAGTAGAATGCCTGATCTACCAATGGATCTACCTCTGCAGCTATAGCAGCCACAACATCATCGGGAAGACGCGGGACGCTTCCCACGCGCTTGCGCTGGGTCTGCTGGAGTCTGGCCATCTTTCCTAACTGTTGTTGTGTGATGAAGAAATAAAGCAAGAGTGAGCCTTACAGCTCGCAAGATAATATATAGTGATAACAATAATACAAGTATCTAAATGGATACTTACTAAAATTCTTTATCATGAGTAAGGTAATTACTTACTGGATATAAGTTTTAAAAGAAGATGAAGTTACCAATTACTTCACTATACTTATACCATTTTTTTTGAAATCTACTTGAACTACTACTGTTCGAAGTATAATAAGATTCACGAGGTCATCCCATAGATGAGACCACAAATAAAACTTGAAAATATTTGATCTTTGAAATATTTTGAAAAGAAATGAAGTTACGAGATACTTCATTCAATGGATACACCAATAAAAATGTTTAACCCTGTCAATGCTTCGGCAACCACCCATTAGTAGCCTTTCGATCGAAATGCTACGGGTAGTGTTGCAGAATTATCCAAATGGATGATGAACTCATTACGGGAGTTTGCCGCGCCAGGAAGACCACTTACGATGATCAGTCGTAGTAGTACAACCCCACCATTTTCTACATGTAGAGGAGAACCTGTCGGATTTACTTGTCAACCGAACACTGAACTCCTAAGGAATGGACCGCCTTAGCGGAACTTCCAGGCCATTTGGGCCAATATAATAAGGCTGGGCCGGCGCCACTCGACCACTTACGCCACTCCTAGTTCAGATGAAATCCATGACTCTGAAACGTAAAGCTCGTTCCCCCTTTCCCCAAGTAGAACTTGTTGATACGGCTCCACCAAGAAGTCGTATCTAGTTGGAAAGGAAAACTCACCGATATTTCCCAGGCGATGCCTATTAATGGATTAACTTGTTCCAAGAATTTTACTTCCCGAGTGTTGGGTAAGTAATCAATTCATTTAACAAAACAGCAACCTTGTTGCGAATATAAAACACACCACAGAGCCGGATCCCTCAGGTTTTGAGCGAGTATTTAAATCCCCTAAAAAGGAAGATCTTAAATATAAAAATGAGTTTTGGGATCCGCTTTATCTTTTAAAAATCATTTTGAAGACTCGAAAACACTTTATAGAGTGTTTGGAGTAAAGCTGATTTAATGAAGTAAATCAGTCCCCAGAATATTTAGAAATTAACTTAATATTATTATTTAAATAATATTCCCATAAAGAATAATCTTTATAAAAATAATTGAAGTAAAAGTATTAAAACTTATACTTGAAACGAGTATTAAATAACCAAAGATATACTTATATGAAAGTATTATCTTTATTTGAATAATCGAAAATAAGTTTGATTATTTACACCTTATTCTTTAATAAAATAAAGAACAAATCTCAGCAAATAATCGGAGTCATAGATCCTCAAATGAATATTCAAAAATATTCATTAAACAATATAAACTGAGTCATAAGCCCTCGAATGAATATTCAAAATAATATTCAATTAATATAAAATAAAAGGAGTCATAAGTCCTCGAATGAATATTCAAAATAATATTCATTAATAAAATAAAGTTAAAGTTATCGAATAAACCTTATTCGATTAATAGTTTTGAAAACTATGACCATATATATATATATAAGTATAAATATATATATATATATTTATATCCATATATACAAAATCTACTCGGGATCCTCGACTCCCGGTTTTAGAAATATTTTCACCTTTGGGTCCCTGTACTAAGGGTATATGCAAATTACCGCTATCCTCTAGCATAGGTATTATCAACTGAATCAACAGATATATATATGGAAAGAATGCGAAACAGGCATGCATATATATATACCATAGCAGCATGCTTCAATATATAACAACATTTGCTAATTAACCAACATGCATCTATCACCAGATAATGCAAATACATATATTCATCACCACAACAGTTATAACGGGTAGAAAACTTGCCTGAGCGACTTGGGGTGATAAAAGGCTCGGGATGAGTCTGGTAACCTATAAACAACAAGTAAGTTGGAATTAAACCAAAGTCACTTGTAAATCTATACTTTAACTAACTTAGACTCTAACGCTTGTTTTGCGCTCACTGATTCGCTTAAGTCACCCCGGTACCCTCGGCTCCACCATTTTTAATAATTTAACCTTTACGAGTTTTAAGGCGATTCCTTCGCGAGTGTCTTACTAACTGCCTAGCACACTTACCATAAATGTTTCATACATTAATTAACCCTTTTTGGTCTTTAACCTATGTTTCAAAGTAAGGCGAGGGGAAAAGTTTCGTTCGCGAAACGCCGTTACTTGAAACGGTCGTTTCTCCTAAACCGTGCATCGGAATCGAACGAACTACATATCAAAACGAAGCTCGTAACATGAGCTATCTAGACATGGCAATGGTCATAATCTAGCAGGGGGTTCTCGGGTCCTAATGTTATGTACAAAAACAGTCTAAAGAAAATCGAACGTTACGACGGCTATGTTTACACGATTTCCAATATTTTAAACCATTCAAAACCCTCCCAATTCAACCTCAAATCCAACATACAACCAACATCCATCCTTATCACATCATAACAACCCCAACCAATTCAATTTTAACATTCATACTTATGCCTAAGCTTAACTTTAATCATACTTAAGTTCTTTTAATCAAAACCACAACATTTACCATTCCATTTCACTACCATTCCAAATCCCAAACTCTAAATCACAACAACAAGCTACAATATCATCCTACTAATCAAAATCATCTTATAATACATAGGAATCTAGGGTTTGGAGATGGTATACCTTCCTTGAAGTGGTGGGAGGAGCTAGGAAGCCTTAAGAAGCTTTGAGAAGTCTTAAGAATGCTTGGATCTTCAAGAAAAACAAGAAAAACTTCAAGTTAAAAACTTGAAAACACTATTCATAGTCTTCTTCTTTGATTAAATGAAGAAGATTGAGAAGGAATTAATGGCTTAAACTCATGATATAGCCCTAACTAAGCATGAAGATGATTAGGGAATTTACTCACCAATTTAGGAAGCTTGGATCTTGATTTTTTTGAAATTTCTTGCCTAATGAATAGTGAAAATCCGAGAGCAAAGATGAACAAGGCCTTGGTTCTTTTTGATTTTTGATGAAGAATGAATTTACTTGGCTTGGTTGCTTTGCTTTTGTGTTTGATTTAGTCAATTACCTTCTTGCCCTTGAATTTGTGTGGTTACAAAGCCACCACACCTCCTTCCTTCCCATGTCATGCTTGTGTCATCCTCATGATGTCATCCTCCCTTCCTTGTCCTCTTTCTATTGGTTGGATGACATCATTCCCACTAATCCCTTTGATTAACTTCCTAATCGTTTGCCTAATGACCGCTGATCTGTTATACGGTTCGCTTAACTTTCGTTCTCATTTATCGTTTGAAGGATCATACCCGGGATCTTATTACTTAGGTTCCCTTAACCTTTCTCAATACATTATATTCCTTTTTATGATCCTCTATTATAATCCTTTAATTTAATCCTTTTTATCCTGTTACCTTATACTCAATTCTCTCCGTATCTAGTGGATTTCCGGGAAAAACCAAAGTGTTCGGAATTGGATTCTGACAATCTTTACATACACTTATATACTTCATAGAGTACTAATAATATCCCAGAATATCCATAACAGAACCCCTACATAGTGTGACATGAAAAGTTTTCTCATTTAGCTAAAACACTATTCACAAGGGTTACAAAAAAGTTGAAAATTTTGGGGTTATTACAATGGATCTAGAGGAGAAAAAAAAATCAAAACACACACAAATTATTATCTAAAAATTATATGAGAATTTTATATAAAATATGTATTAAAAGTCTAGTAATAGTAAATAAGCATGATGAAAGAGTTATGAAGAGGGAAGGAGGACTTCCCTGCAATACCGTCACGAAAAGTAATTTTTTTTCTTTTTCTAATGAAGTATTTCATGCAACAATTTTTGCATCTTTCCATGATTTTCAATAAAATTATTATTTGCTTCCACCCACCACCCATCACCGTTGTGGAGTTTGAGAGGAGTTGTACCTGCATTATTGTTTGATTTGGCTTTAGAGTTTGATAGTGATCTCCATCATTACTTGAATCACATATAAGATTAGATTATGCGGGTTTTTTGTACGATTTTTAAAAAAACCAGATTTAATATTGATGTAGCTTACTCGAACATATAGGAAAATGGAATCATTAGAGGTTGGAAGGATGGATGAACGAGGGAGAAAGAATGAGGAGGGAGGAAGAGGGAGGTATTTCAAGTTATTTGAATACAATGTTAGGTCTTTTAAATTCTTTTTATGCATGTAGTGTCTTGATTATATATAATTTTGATCATACAGTATTTTATTTTTTATTTATAAAAGTAAATTATATATGGTACATTACACTACTATTTATTATATTTTAATATGGTAGTAGCGCAAAAATTTGTGCAACACATAAGCCTCTATTTTAAATGGTAGTTTTTAAAATATTTTTATATTAAAAATATGTTACAAATGATAAGGTAAGAAATGTTATAAGAACCCTAGATATTTACACCGAAAAGAAAATTTTCAACAAAGTAAAAGATACATCAAGTTTCAAATGTTAGGAATATAAGTGGTTTAATGAAATTAAGTTGTTCAAAATGTTCAGCACTAAATCCACTTGTTAAGGATACAAGTTTCTTATTAAAATATTATAATCTCGTGATTTCACAAGTAACAATGCATGTAAGGGAGAATTTACATGACCCACATCTCTAATCAAAATAAATATATATTTGAATGATACTTGACTCATATATGAAATCACATTATAAGATATACTATAAAAAATGTGAAAGGAATAGTGCCAACATAGTTTCAAAAATGACTGATATCTTAAAAAACTAAAAATAACATAAACAAATATGCAATATAATGTACATAAATTACAATTGTAATATAGAAATGTATATACCTTACATCACCTGTGTTACATCATATATGTTACCGAATATGGGAATGGAAAGATTACACTATATTTGATTCCTAAAAATCCATTACACAATATTTATGGTTAAATCCACGTTTATTCTATAAGTTCGATAATATCATATACTTTATATTATTGAAATTCGGGTATAGTTCAAAAAATTGCATGAGTGTGTTCCTTGGTTCAAATTGCAAAATCAGTTTAGTCAAATATTAGTGAACAAACTGTATATGATTAATGTTTTAATTTACAAATTGTTCGGGACTAATATCATCATAAAACACATAGATATTAAACAAAGATGACGCTATTTCATAGAGATTTATTTAAGCACTTAACATCGAATTATGATGTGAAAATCATTCTTTTTTCCCTTACGACCAATTATAAATTTCTTTAGTAGTGCGCTCATCTTGAGAGGCTATGATTTATTTTTTAGCTAGATAGTCGTATTATAAGTTTTCTGCATTTCATTTGTTCGGGAACTTGAACCTTATTAAATATGCCATAGACGCGTTACATGTGAAAAATAGTAAAATTTAAACAGTGATATTGTGTATTAAATAACCATAAGTAATATTGTTAGTAGAAAAACATTTTTAATTTACTACATTCCTACGCTCGTGAACAGATAGGGTAGGATATAAGGAAAAAAAGACAGAATCGACGGGTTGTTATTGTGGCACTTTGGTAATATAAGGCTTATTTAAATCACCGTCAAAGGTCCACTCTCTGGCAGAGCTTGTTTCTCACTTCTGTAATCTCTTCATTGTTCACCCCTGTTTATTTTTTAAGTATACATCATATAGGTTATAAGTTTGTATATGTACACATGCATGTTGTTTTTATTATTTTAGGTTTCTAGGTTTTTTATGTACTCTTCATCACTAATATATTTGTATATCTATATATGGATTGGAATACTATATGAATTTAATATTTTTTATTAGGTTAGTAATGAATGTAACCGAAAATTCTTTTATTTTTAAAGATGTAATAGGTTTTGTGCATTTTTTTCTCTTCTAATATGTTTAGAAGGTTAACCGGAGATTCCACCAATGTATGCATGGACGTAAGTTTTGCATATTTTATATTTTGCTTAATGATTGATATATCACAGGTGATTTTACTAGATGAAAAATGTTAATTTCATATATGACCAGAAGATTGTAGGTTAAATTCATTGGTCAAATTTAAAAAAGATTCAATTAAATTTGAGACTTTATTGTCACTAATTAAGACATGCAACTATAAAATATTTATTCTTAAAACAACTCGATAAAAAATAAACTTTACTCAAATTTTGAATGAACTGAGTGTAAATTAAGGAACCTACATTTATAATCATTAAAATTAATTAAATAAATTAAGAAGTGGCTAGATTTTAGCTATTCAAAATAAATACAGTAATTGATTTGGTAATTAAGCAAAAATAGAATACTTGTAAATGCTAACAATCATGGAGAACTAATCAAATTAAAAAAGGTTAGATTTAGAAAGAGTAGGTACAATAATCTTGTATGCATTCAAATCTCATTCACCATATTAAGATAATTGAAAGACAAAAGCTGACCACTTATAATATTTTTTTGTCAGGGTGTACATACTCGTACAGAGATATACTCCATGGAAGGAATTTATTTTTCTTAGGTCACATACACTGTAGAAGTGGGTTGAATACAGTGTCAAGTACAATCAAATCGAATTAAGAATACAAGTATAAAAAACAGAATAATCTTATTAATGAAACAGTATTACAATGAAACCGTTCTCTCAGTGATGAACAAATATCACGAGAGCTGCTAGGGTTACAATGAATAAAATTCTCGATTAAGATAACACTTTTAGTGTAAACTCTATGCTGTGTTTATATAGACACACTATTACAAGATAATCTTCTAATTGATATCGAACATAAGTCTGCATCCTAAAATATATCAACTAGTTATCTTTTCTTCCATTCTATTCTTCATAGAATTCTTCTCCATGCATATCTCTTCTTGTGTTTGCCTTAATCTTCTTTCCTTCAATCAGTCGTCTTCCTCATCTGAAAGTCTTCTTAAGTCCTGATATTATCTCCTGATAAATATCTTTTGATATCTTAAGTTTTGATAACTTAAGTTCTGATATCTTAAGTTCTGACTTCAGTATAAGTACTGATTTCCAGTTAAGTCCTGATTTATCCTGTTAGTTAAGATCTGAAAACTAAACACAAATCATTATTAGACATGACATCACAAATATATCTAACAATCTCCCCCAACTTATAAATTAGCATAATATACAAGTTCAATAGATATTTGATGATGTCAAAAACATTAAGTACAAATGCATATGAGAATTTGCTAAGTAACTACAACTCACAGTCTTTATAGCTTTTACCATCCTTAAAGTCTGATATCAGCGTTAACCTATATAACCTTCAGAATTTATCAGCTGTAGTTCTTGACTTGGCTTCAGTATGTAATCTCTTTAATGTCAGGAGTTGTTCTGAGATAATTCTTCAAGAGACTTCTCTCAGCATATTCAAGTTCATTCTTCATCCTCCTTTTTGCATCTTTAAGTTCAACTGTATCTTCCCCTGTTTGAAAGATAGCAGCCCTTAGATCATTTATTTTTGCTTTCCTTATATCCAGATCTAGTCTGATGACATAGGCTTTATCAGACTCTAGATTGAATTCAAGACCTTTAATACCAAGAAATATAGTGATGATTTTAGCGGTACTAGGCTTCATTTCAACTATATCACCATTGTGAGCTCTGTACTTAGGATAGTATGGTCTGTCAGACTTTACAGAGTAAAGTTTCTTCTGCCTTTCAATATCAAATTTTAAGTAACTGGCAGCACCATCTGTTGATCTGTTTTTCACTTGAAGTAGAAATAACACATGTTGCAATTCTTCAAAATACTTCAAATGAATAACACCTCCCATCTGTCATGAAATATAGCATGATATCTTCTTTCAATACAGAGTGGTAAACCATTTGTACAGACTCCAGTTGATTCAATCTTTCAGGAGTTGTTCCCACTCCTGGTTCACTTAAGGAAGTTGGATCAGAGGTAGTATTATTTACTCTCTTTTCTTTAGAACTACCCAATCCTGATTTATCTCTAGCTTCCTTTCCTCTAATAATTCTTGCTTCAAAACCACTTGATGTAGTCTTCAAAAGTTGAGTAGATTGTTGAGCTTTCGTAAACCCAGGTAGTAGAATTTTTGAAGGTTTAACATGAGCAATGTCAGAGGTTTCCTTTTCTTTATCTTCTGATATCAAGCCAACTTGAGCTCTGTCAGAGGTTGCTTGCTTCATTGTCATATCAGAATTTACTAAGTCCTGATCTTGAACAATATGAGCTTTGTCAGAGGTTGTTTGAATATTCTTCTTCTTCAAAATCAGACTAGTATCTTCATCAGATTTTCCTTCCAGATCCATGATCGACATATATACCTTTACATGTTCATTAACTTTAGCTTTGCCCTTGGATCTAGGATCAACTTCCACCTATGACTTGGCTTTGGATTCAAATTTTATTGCCTCAGAGTTTGTCTTCTCTCTATAATCACAATGCCTTTAGGATTTGGAAGTTTCTTTGCAGTAATAGAAGCTTTAGACTTGAATTTGTCATTTTCTGCTTTAAGTCTGGCTTCTTCTTTCTTCAGACTTTCAAAGTCAATTCCTGGATTATCTTTGAGAAATAGTCTTTTTGAAATTTCTTCATCCAGCTTCTGTAACTTGGGGTCTTGATAGTAGACTGATATTTCCTTCCCCTTAAGCTTTAGTGTCTGCATAAACTTCTGTGATTCTTGACTTTCACCCTGTATCAGAACATCAGGCTTAGTCATAACTTGCTTATCAGAACTTATTCTTCTATCAGCATCAGAACTTGATTTCTGTGTAGAAGTTCCTGCTTTCCTGAATGAAGAGCCTTTGCCTTGACCAGGACCTCTACCCCTTTCAGAGTTTCCCTGATCATCATTTCCATCATCCTTTTTCTTCAATGCTAAATCAGATTTGCATTTAGACTTAATCACTTTCTCCCCCTTTTTGGCATCATCAGGTAATAGGAGAGAGAGAATTAATTCCATTGAAGATTGGATTTCATTTAGTTGAACTTGTGGAGAAGCTTGATTCTTCAGTACTTCAGCAATCTGAGCTTGTTGTTTCTCCTGAGCTTTCTCAATATACCCAATACAGTCAAAGGCTGGTTTAAAAAACCTGTTCTTTTCCAATTTTACATTCATGTCTTGCTGAATCAAAGTTTCTTGAATTTTGTTCACCTTGGCTTGAGTGATTGAGTGTTGAACTTGAAGTTGCCTTGTACTCAATGCAGTAACTCTGAGCTGTGCTTTGAAGTCATCATTCAGTAGCGTCTCATCAGCTTTAGCCAGGTGCTCAGCAAGAATTTTTTCAGTATGAATAAAATCAACTTTGTTCCACTCCTTGATCCATTCCTTTCCTCTTGGAGTTTCACTCCAAGGTACTGGTGCATCCCCTCTCACAAACTTTTTAATCAAATCAGCTTTATTAACTGCTGGTAGAGGTACATGTCCTGAAGGACCACCTGTATCAACATTTTCATTTGTAGCAGCTTCACCAGTATTTTCAACATTTGCAGCATCAGAACTTACAGAGCCTGCAGAATCAGTTTCCTCTGATAATATGATAGTGTGTGAGGCTATTGAGGTTTCAAAATCATCCTCTAAGTTCTGATCAACATCCAAATTCTGATGCTCACCTAATATCTGATCTTCATCATCTGGATTCAGAAGAGGTGTTGTCGGAATATCTGCATTGATATCAGCATCTAAAATTGGTGTTATTGGTGGAGTATATTGAGGAATGGTTGGAGAGACTTTGGGAGCTTTGTCATCAGAATTTATATTTCTAAGCCTTTTGAGTGGCTTAGAACTCCCAGTTTCTTGAACTTTCTGAGAAGAGACCTTCTCAGCTACTTTTGCAACAGGTTCTGATGTTTGAACCTGTGCCTCATCTTCTGATTCATCTCTCAGAATTATCCTCCTTCTTTTCTGTTGTGTCTGAGATATAGTCTTTGCCCTCTTTAATTTAGAAGAAGAAGGCTTCACTGTAGGTGCTGATGGTTGAGTGGTATGTGCTGATGTTTGTGGTTGCTGTGGTTGAGTGATGGTTGGTTCTGGTGGCTGTTGTGTGTTGATGGGTTGGACATCAGGATATAACAATGAATATGTAGCAGCATCAGCATTTACAAGAGCTTGCTTTACTGATTGAGGGATTTGTAAAGGTCGTAAAACTCTCTTCTTAGTATCAGAGTTTAACAGATCATTAAAAGCCCTTTTTGCAAGCTTAAAGGGTGAAATTAAGTCACTGAATAATTGGGGTTCTTCAGCACAACAATAACTATATATAAGCTGACAGAATCTAGCAAAATATTATACATTTCTATCTTCTGTCATCCTATCCCCTATGAAACCTAGCACAACACTTGCATAATCAAAATGAGTTTGATTTATAAGAGCATAGCCGATTTGCTGACTCAGAATGGGAATAACATCAAAGTTGAAGCATTTATTTGCGAATGTCTTGGTGATGTAGTCAAAGAAATAACTCCATTCCTTTATGAAATGTGATCTTTTCAATTAACCAAGCTTTCCCAAGCTTTACTCATAGCCCAAATTGGCCATAAGCTGCTGTAAAATAGGCTCCTCCACTGTTGAGAATGTACAGTCTTCAGGTAAATGGAGAGTTTTACGAACAGTCGATTTAGTAACCACATACTCGACATGGCTTGATGTGAAAATTATGCTTGGAGAACCAGCAGCACCCCCATCATCATATAACCCAGTTCTCCAGAATATTAGCACTTGTTTGCCAGAAATAGATTGAGGTTGATTCAGAGCATACCCAATCTCACTATTAGCTAAGAAATCCTGTATAAAATGAAGTTTCGAAGGAGCTTCACTCTTAGTGAGAATGTCAACATAGTTGTTGGGAATGAACTTTGCTCCATCAAAAATTATATCCTTGGGTGCCATTGAAAACGAGTGAGAATTTAGAATGCCTGAAAAGTGTTTGATAAAATGTCTGTATAGGAAACCGTTAGAAAATATGAGAGAATAAGAAAAAGAGAGATAGTAAGTAGAATAGAAATGTAAATAAAAGATTTGAAAATCTTTTATCTCTTTTACTTAGACACCCCACGTGACAACAATTATGGAGAAGTGGAATAGACGTTACACCTGTCAGGCATGCAGCAGTTAAAATAAAAGTTAATGGGCACGGGAAATTAGTAATGATTACTATGCACATTCAGTTTTTCAAAAAAAAACTGTTCCCACGAAACAAATGATTATGACTGCTTTATCTCACATAATCCAATATTCTGATGAAATATAACCGTTCAAGTATTGACTTAAAAATAAATAAATCAAGTAAATAAATACTGCCACGTAAGCATCAGAATTTGATTATTATCAGAATTTAAAAGTCATCAGAATATGGCTTCTTAACTCAAAAAATGAATGTTTATTTCTGTAATTCTTCCACAAATACTGATATGGTTTCCTTAGAACTTAATCATCAGAACTTCCATCAGAACTTGTCCTCAGAATTTATGCAACTGACACTTAAACTGTTCATCTAAAACAACATTCATCACCACAGTAATTTTCATCATTTATATGGAGTGTAAGTATGTGCATTAAGCTAAATATCAAACAAAGAGTAAAGTCTGATTCACTTCAGTACATCTTAGAAATAAGGCATAACTAAGAACTTTGCTCAAAATCTGTCATTAGTCTGAAGTCTACTATAGAATGAGTTCATGCATGAGTCTACCTCAACTGTTTTGTGCTCATTTTATGCATCTTTTGAAATTCCTTTTTACAGTGGCTTCTCAGTGTAAGTGAGTCACGACAGATTATCAGAATTTATGCTGTTATCAGAGTATTTCTCCAGTAATCAGAGAATGTGAAAAGTCACCAAGAAAATTTTATTTTGCTTTTCTAATGCATATTACTTAATACCAGCAATGCACTTGGGTCTTCCCTTCCACATACATTTTTCTCTAGATCTCAAAGGAGTACCTGATATTTATTTCTTTTCTTTTCTTTTTCTTTTGATAAGTGAGGCTTATCAGCACTTAGTACATCCACAAGATTTACCAACATCAGAACTTAACAGATAAGAAGCACTATTCTAGTTTTTGACTTAGTAATTAGATACACAAAGTAAACCAAACCAAGCTCAATATCAGAATTCGCTTGTGTTAAAAGATTTCCACATAAACAATTACTTCAAACATGAGATCTTTAGTATATTAAAGACTAATAGGTCAGCATCTAGCACATTTATCCTCATTGGATTGAATAGTCACAGAAACATTCATATCACTATCAGAGTTTAGAAATTCACATCAGACAACAATCATCACTTAAGGAATTTTCAATTTAAGCACAGACTACATAAAGAAAGTGTAAGAACCCTGATTTTTGTAATATTTTAAAACTTCAGTGAATAGTAACTGGAACTAATTATGTAATACGTATGGAGTTCATCACAAATATGAACGGTGGAATTTTGGAAATCCTAGATCATATTCTTGTTTATCGCGGAAAATCAGTGAATGTAAAAGCCGTCGAAATTCGAAGATTTACGATTATACTACGTGTTTTCGTATCCGTAAGGAATGGCGTAGAACTGGGGATATTACGAGGAATAAACATTATATCAAGGTGTTTCTATGATCAAGAGAAAGGAATAGAATTGGTTAAAGGATTATAAGCAATAAAAGAATTCACTACGAAACGAAATATTATGCGAGAAAACTATCAGAATAAAATGACAAGTGCATGAGTGTAAATTAAATAAGAAGTAAATGGAAGCCATGAAAGGAGGCCATGCAAGATCCTACACCCAACTAGTAGTTATAAGTGTAGCTAGTAGTTAGTAAATCAAACTAGAATAGTAGCATGAATAGTGTAGGGGAGACAAGAAGTACCATTCACCATGCTTTTACTTTTCTACTCCACCACACAAATAATCAAGCCAAACCACCACTTTTCTTTTGTCCAAATAATTATATATCAACCCATACTTCTATTTTACACCACACCACTCAAGTACCCAAGTCAAGAAAAGCTCCCACACTCCTCATTACCAGCAGTTCGGATTTTCAGACCAAGGGAGAAAGAAAAATTTATAACTTGAGTTTTAGAGCTTCATAAATCATGAAATTTGGACCATAGCTTCCTCATTACATATAAAAGGTACGTGCAAATTTTTATGGCCATTCATTAAGGATTTCATAGGTAAATCGTGGTTCAAAGTTGGGCATGTTTTTGTTGGTTAGAAAGTAAGTTATGTTCTTGATGTTTTCTTGTTAGTTTAAGGCTTGTTAAGGATAGATCAAGCTTCTCCAAGGTTAATACACTCTTCTTAAGTGTTTTAAGGATTAAAGAAAGGTATAACTCTTCACCCTTAAAGATTTTATGGTTGAATTTTAAGGATTTATGTTATATAGTTTCAAGATTCAAAAGATTATGAGTGCTTGAGGTTTATGTGTCTAAATCTTGTTAAGTTTTAATGATTATGAGATGTGGTTCTTGGATGTTACACTAGATGATGTAGAGAATGAGTAGATGAGTGAATCTTTAGAAGTAAAAAGTGTTGTGTTGGTCATAAGTAGTGATTGTGTCAAGAACAAGTAGTAGAAATGGAATGTGGAGCCTATTGCACTTGGTCTGCCTTCTGCAGTATATTCGGCCATGTAAATGTTTGAAACTTATGAGTCACCAGCCATGAATGGGTAGATCTTGTTTTTTAGTTTCTGTAAATGTGTGGATCGTCGCGAGGGGATTTACGGTTTAGGAGTTATGACCGTTTTAGTGTAGAGCGTTCATACGAAAAGCCAACTACACATAAGGCCACTTGCATGATGATTTTGAAAGTCTAAAAATGATTTCGGAATCTTGGAAAAATAATGATAATTAAATAATGCAACAAGGAAGACTGTCCAAAAAGAATTTTAAGAAAATATTAATTTTTCGATTTTATAAAAATGTTTTAGTGAAGCAAATCGATAATCGCGTACTAACTAAGATCGTTGGTTATTGATTTTAGATCGCCAAGAAAAGCCCCGAGACCATACCACTCCTAGCACTCGAGGCAAGTTTACAAAACCCTATCAAAAATTATCCATGCTATATATACTGTTGTCATATTAATTCCATGATTTACAGTTCGAAAATATATGCTTGTCTGTGATATCAATACATTCAAATTACGCGATTGTTTACGAAAACAAACTTCATTTTATACGAGTATGAGAAATTGAAACGAATTTTTTTAATATAATACAAGATAGTGGGAGTCGGAGATATTTTTAAATCGATTTAATTAAAGAGCAAGCCGGACGCGAAAGATTTCTATTTCAATAAACAAAGTACTTTCGCGTAACATACATATTAAGCGAACGATTGAGATTTGATTTATAACTATAAGAGATAATCGAATATTCACTCCAGGGATATCCTATTTGATTATTTATTTATAAGTAATACCTAAAGAGTTACTAAAATATCCGGAAAATAATTAAAGAGATATTGAAAAGTTTTTAAATCAATTCACTCTATCTAAAACGTATGTAACCATAACAAGGATAATTATAAGATGTCAAATCATGTCTTAAGTATTTAATTAAGATGTTTATCAATTCATTGAACCTTATTGAGAAACATTTAGTACTTAAGGTTTTATCAATTCATTGAACCCTTCTTAAAAATATTATGAGACCGTAAATATTTAATATTCCGTACTTCTAAAAATCATTTAAAAATAGACATAGTTCCCAAGGATACTTTATTAATTATTCAAAATTCTCGGAAGAGATCAATCATCTGAAACCTATCAAAACCTTAGGGAACTTAGTCTAGAAGCATAAGGGTTTTGCTTCCTCGCCCAACGAAAAACAAGTGAACAATATATGTAAAACTCTACTACAGTTAAGGGTTTGAAAATGATTTTAAATTCAAAACTCCGACAACTCCCAAGGATCAATTGAATTAAAAGTGATGAATAAACCATCTTATTTAAAGGTCAACTCAGAATGATCTATTCCTTCGATATAGGATTTTATGTAAATGATATAATTATTTTGGGACTGGAATGTGGCCTACCCGGCACGGAGAGGTATCGGGTAGTGACCAAGCGCGGAGTGACGCAGTATACAGCTATATGGTCTCTGTGACCATTGACTTTCGGACTTGCATAAAAATGGGCAACCATCGTGTAATGTCTTGATAAGCCCAAAGGCGGCTAGGTTTGTATTCCTTCTACTAGCAGAGAAAATTTCGTATTCGGCTGATCACCGGTACGTGGTTTATTCCAGTATAGTCCCTTTCCTCCACTTTGGATAAATTGTTGTGAAACCTATAGCAGAAGGTCGACAATGCTGAGTTTTAAATAAGGATGTTGATATATATATATCATATCCATATGAGAATCTTGGTTCAAGCATCATATTGAGATTTTGAGATGCAATGAGTACGAGTATAAGCTTATTAAACTGATACTTTTAAAATTGAGTTTTTCATAAAACTGACAAGTATATAAACTTTTAGAAACCTTGGATATACAATTCTTAATGGTTGTTTTTCCCTAAATGATCATATTTAATTAATGGATATCTATATCTTGCTGAGCGTTAGTGCTCACTCTTGCTTTTATAAATATCATATCACAACAGATTACCAGCATGGCCCGAACCAGGACGACTGCTCGCAAGCAGGTAGGGGACGCACGTGAGTACCGTAGACTGTTCGTCCGCCAGCCACCTCAGGTAGACGAGTAGAGATAGTTGAAAGGAATATGTCCTAAGTCCAATCATGTATTAGGATTTAGGAATAACTTTTATGTAATCTATTTTGATTTCATTGATATTAATAAAGACTTGTTTTGTTTTTATTACGGGCTTTATCTATTTAAGTGTTTAAATAAGATATACCATAGTTTAGAGTAAAGCTTTTTATGGATTATGTTGAGATCATAATAGTGAGACCTAAAAAGATGATAACTCTAAACTTAAATAGTTCCTGGTCATAGGATTACTAACTGGTAATTAATAATCCGCAAAGATCGGTACATACTATGCTTGCTTCATTATGAAGGATGTCTATTCTCATAGACATTTGTGTGGTGACACTATAGCTAGTATGTAGGTGCTTATTATAGAATAAGTTCACTGAACATGACTCGCCCAGCTGAATAACTGATGGAGTTCACTCACGTGTCAGCAGTTGTTCGCTTAGTGATAGTTGTACAAGTATCCTTAGACTTGAGGTCATCATAGTCATCTTGTGTACACTGAACTATGCTTTGGTTTAGTTCTTAGTCTCCAGGGACAATTATTAGGGCTCTTCTGGGTATAGGAATTTGTACACGAAGATAGTGTATGATCAATAAAGGATCTACCCCTTCCAGTGAAGGAAGCGAATGTTCAAGGCTGATCCACTTATGCTAGTTCAGGAATCTCTGGCCAGAGTGAATGAAATTAGAAAGGAGTTTCTAATTTGCATAGAACTACGCATAGTAAATGGTAAGCAAGTGATTGAATTAGATAGGCTTGACACGAGATCCATGCCTTGTATTTAATCGGGACATTGTAGGGTAGAAGGAGTTTATTGTACGGTAACTATTCACTGAATAGGTTCTTGGTATTCTAAGCAGTGAATTCATATTATCCGGATAGTCGCGATATGCTGAGAAGTATCCCTCACGATGTAGAATAAATGTGATTAATTAATTAATCATATTTAATAAATTAGAGAATTTATATAAATAATGATAAAATAGTTTTATTATTATTTATTTCTACTACCGGCTTAATATTGAACCTACAGGGTCATACCATAAAAAGAGAATGATTTAATGGTAGAGGAATTAATTAATAATGGCTGATAATTATTTATTTATGAAATAAATAATTAATTGGAAAATTTAATAATTGATTAAATGAGATTTAATTGATTATAAATTAATTAAGAAAAGTTCTTAATATTATTTATTAAAGGATTTAATTTTTGGAAATTAAATCAAGAGAGAGAATTATTTCTAAAGTGTTTAGAAAAAAGATTAATAATTAAAAGGTGTTTTAATTATTAATGAGAATAATAAATGGGATAATAATAATATTATTTATGGGAAAATTTCAGCTGAAAATTTTGCCTATAAATATACTATTATAAACCCTATTTTATTCTAACCCACATCGAACCCGAAAACCCAAAAAGTTTGGAAAACCCAATTATTTCCACCTCCTTCCTCCTCCTTAACATCGTTTTCTTGGTGGATACCGGTGGAGTGCTTCACACTTGAGGAGCAACTGCTAAGGATCTCTGATCATTGTCTCCGAATTATTTTAAAAGGTTAGATTCGATCCCTCGAATTTTTATTCACGATTTATATGCTTTTATTTGGATTTTGTATGTGTAAAAGTGTTTTGCCATGCCCCGCTGCGTTAAAAATCCAACAATAGTTTCCTTTAAAGAACTTGAACCAAGACTATTTGTGACCCGAGCCAGTCTCATGTAGAGATGTTTTCGGCGTTCACCCTTTTGGGATAATTTCCTTTCGTCTGTAATAACTTAAATACTTTATCGTTAATTTATTAATGTTTCTGAGCATATAACCTGTGTGTGTGTGAGTTTGGTTAAAAGGTCGAGTAATGATGTGAAAAGAGGATTAATTATTTATTAGACAATATTAGGTGATCGTAACAACCCGAATTCCCGACCTTGAAATTGGGGGTGTTACAGAAATGGTATCAGAGCCCTAGGTTATAAGCCTCAGAAACATTAGGGTGAATCAACTTAATCAATGAACTAGAACTCAAATAGAGTTCGTAGTCGGGCTATGAGGGTAGCACTGACATTAAGAACCCTTAGGGGTGATTTAAGTATCCAAGGATAGTAATGCGTGTGTTAAATGACTTATATGTACCCGATATGTTAGACCCTGAGGCTATAGAGGCGTACGAGAGAGAGCATGATGAGGCCCTTTTAGCTGAGACTGAGGTAGCTGACCCTGCCCCCACTGTGGGCTTGGAGGTATTCGAGTACCCGGAGACTGATCCTGAGGAGGATCCAGAGGAGGACCCCACTGAGCCAGACACTGAGATAGCCCCTCTTGAGGATATTCCATACGGCAGCACGGAGGTTCCATCTCCAGAGATGATGAGGGTGGATGTGCATCAGAGGTCGATAGAGCGTTTGTTAGATCGGCTCTCAGCAGCCCAGGCTCAAGTCACCGAGCTCGAGAACGAGACGGGAGTAGCAGATTTGATGGATAGGATGATAGCTCTGCATGCCAGAGTCACTGCACTGATTGAGGAGTTAGAGGCGGAGTTAGGGGCAGCCACCCCAGTGAGGACACCCACCCCGCCCCCCGTACCAGTTAGTCCCGCACGGACTGAGACCGATGACGGCATGGACCCTATTCTTGACGGTGTAGCAGCGACTCCTGCATATTCCCCACTTCCACCACCCATACCAGTCATATCCCTAGCAGATCACGATTGGGTGGTAGGTCCCTATGCTACTGAGCTGACAGCGGCCGAGGCCCGTATTTCCAAGCTGAGGGACCAGCTTTCCATCGAGCGGCACATCAGGATAGAGGCCCGAGACAGGCAAGGATACCCCAGCGCCCGATGCATGCGCAGGACCATTCACCGCATAGAGCAAAGGACCATCGGTAGGATTCACCGCTTATCCCCACAACGTGACTTGGTGAGTAGGCACGAGGATATCAGGGTTGTGGTCCACGCTATGAGGCGGATTCGTGATGTTGCTCGTGGCTAGTGGACACTGTTAGTAGTTGGTTGTTGTTCCTCAGCGGTGGTACTTAGTTGTTTTGTGATAGTTGTTTTGGTTGTTATCTTTGATAGTGCCACTAGCTAAGGATTATTGTATTAAGGCAGATTGTACTTTTATTATTCAGTATGTTGTACCCAGACTTGGCATATGGCCAAATTATGTATAATTATCGTGTTGATTAGTTGCAATTTCTAGATTGAGGTTTAATCTTCTTTCATACCTGCATAATTATATATTGTCATAACAAATCAAGAAGCATGAGGATTGACAAATGAAAACAACCTAAATAAGTTTATGTAACAGGAAAATGCCGCCAAGGAGAATAGTAACAAGAACTCGTCCGACTGCATCTGGCGGCCAGAGCAGTAATAATGAACCAGGGCATCGAAGCACATACCCCACCATTAAGAATTAACGAAGAACGAAATGAGTATGATGATGAGGACTATGAAGAGTCAGAGGCTGAAGATACTCAGGGGATGGAAGTGCTACTGAACCCTATGGAGCAGTTCGTAGAATTTCTGAGGCAAAACCTGCAACAATAATGACCACCCCAGTAGCCCCAACAGGCCATAGCTAATGCGTTTAAATCTTTCAAGTCGGTCAAGCCCCCAGAGTTTCACGGTGTTGCTGACCCAGTTCAGGCTAGGGCTTGGCTGAAAGAGGTAGAAAAGACCTTTGAGCAAATTCGCACTGAGGAAGCCCACAAGACTAATTTTGCCACTTATCTCTTAAAGGGTGAGGCTAACTATTGAAGGGAAGCCAAGAAAAATATGGAGCCCCAAGGGATTGTTACATGGGAAAGATTCACTGAGTTGTTTTTAAAGAAGTATGTCCCGAAGTTTATGGAGATTCAGATGCAGCGAAAGTTCCTAGAGCTGAAATAAGAGAATATGAGCGTAGCAGAATATGAAGCTAAGTTTACAGAATTATCGAGGTTTGTGCCACAGCTGGTGGGCACCGAAGAGTAAAAGGCTGAGAGATTTTAACAGGGATTGAAGCAGTGGATTCAGAACAAGCTGGAAATTCTGGAGATAACTGACTATGCCACCCTAGTGCAGAAGGCCACAATAGCTGAAGCAGGGAGTGAAATGAGCCAGAAAATGAAGCAAACTAAGAAATGAAAGTTTGATGGTCGAAGCAGGAGTGTGGGAGGGGAGAGCTTCCCTAGTAAGTTTGTCAGGGGGACGGCCTCCCAACCCAACCGCAGTACAGGATTCGGAGGACCAGGGAGCGTGAGTGTGGCCCGGAGCGGGAACCAAACGGGAATGTCTTATCATAGCCAACTACAACCTCCCCTGCCAGAATGCAAGAGCCGTGGTAAGAGGCATTCTGGGCAATGTATGCAGAAACCGGTGACATGCTTTAAATGTGATAAGATAGGGCACTACGCCAGAGCTTGTAACTAGGAAGCGGCTAAGTGTTTTCAGTGCAGAAAGACAGGACACATGAAGGAGGACTGCCCTGCGGCAGCCCGAGCTAGCTCGAGGGGTAGTGTAGCTGCATCTAACAGAGTGCCAACTGCCAAGACCTTTAATATGACTGTGAAAGATATCATAAGGAACATCAATGTTATAGCAGGTATGCTCCTCCTAAACTCCAATCCCGCCAATGTGCTATTTGATTCTGGAGCTACTAAGTCTTTCGTATCTAAGGAATTTGCTGAAAAATTGAACTTAAAAGTGGAACCTTTGAAAGAATCTTTGCAAGTGGAAATACCTAATCAAAAGATTATCCCTGTAAATCAAGTTTATGCTAACTGCAACCTAGAATTAGGTGGAGTGAGATACCCAGTAGATTTAATTCCCTTTCGATTAGGGGAGTTTGATGTGATATTATGAATGGATTGGCTATCTAGAAACTATGCCCAGATTGATTGCGAGGGGAAGAAAGTAAATTTGAGAACACCTAGTGGTAAGAATATAATAATTAAGGGGCAATGGCAAACCAAGGAATTTCTAACTATGGTGCAGACCAAGAGACTTTTAAGGCAAGGATGTGAGGCCTACTTGGCTCACATGGTGGATATCAAACGAGAAACCCCTGAGATCCACACCATACCTGTAGTTAATGAGTTGGAGGATGTATTTCCCAAGGATCTTCTCCGGACTACCTCCGGATCGGGAGATAGAATTTGCCATTGATTTAGCTCCTAGCACGGCACCAGTATCAAAGGCCCTGTATCGTTTGGCCCCCATCGAAATAAAAGAGTTGGCTGATCAACGGAAAGATCTATTGGATAAAGGAATGATTAGACCGAGCGTGTCCCCGTGGAGTGCACCCGTATTATTTGTGAAGAAGAAGGACGACAACATGAGACTGTGCATCGATTATCGAGAGCTGAACAAGCTGACCATTAAAAACAAGTACCCATTGCCAAGAATAGATGACCTCTTTGACCAACTAAAGGATGTAATGTGTTTTTCCAAGATTGACCTTAGGACAGGTTATCATCAACTTAAGATCAAACCGGAGGATATACCTAAGACTGCATTTCGCACTAGGTACGGACATTATGAGTTCCTAGTTATGTCATTTGGTTTGACTAACGTGCCCGCGACTTTCATGGATCTGATGAACAGAGTCTTTAAGAAGTATCTGGATGAATACGTGATAGTCTTCATCGATGATATTCTAATTTACTCTAGGTCGGAGGAGGAACATGGAGAACACCTCAGGATAGTATTGGAAATCTTACGGAAAGAAAAATTGTATGCCAAATTCTCAAAGTGTGAATTTTGGTTGAAAGAAGTTCAGTTTTTGGGTCATGTGATTAGTAAGGAAGGAATTCTCGTAGACCCTGCAAAGATAGAAGCTGCCACTAATTGGGAACAGCCAACCACGCCCACCGAGGTAAGAAGCTTTACTGGACTGGCCGGGTATTATCGAAGGTTTGTAAAGGATTTCGCCAAGATAGCAGGCCCGTTGACTAGACTTACTCGGAAAATAGAAAAGTTTGTTTGGACAGAGAAATGTGAGGAGAGTTTCCAAGAATTGAAGAAAAAGTTGGTATCGGCCCCAGTGCTGGCCCTACCAGACGATAAAGGGAACTTTGTGATTTATAGTGATGCGTCCCATAAGGGTTTGGGATGTGTGCTGATGCAGCACGGTAATGTGATTGCCTATGCATCCAGGCAATTAAAGGAATATGAAATGAGGTACCCCACCCATGACTTAGAATTATCCGCCATAGTGTTTGCCCTTAAGATGTGGAGACATTACCTATACGGAGAAAAGTGTGAGATTTATACTGACCACAAGAGTCTTAAATATATCTTCACCCAGAAGGAGCTAAAGATGAGGCAAAGAAGGTGGTTAGAATTGATTAAGGACTACGACTGCGAAATTCTTTATCACCCGGGGAAGGCCAATGTGGTGGCCGATGCCCTTAGTCATAAGGAAAGATTGAAAAGGATCACCACGTCAGAGGATTTGATCAGAGAATTTGAAAAGTTAGAGATTGAGGTCAAGGTCGCTGAGCGAGGGACCGAAGGCTTGTATGAGATGGTTATCCAACCGGAGCTACTGGATAAGATTAGGCGATGCCAAGAAATAGTGTTGAGGGAGAACAAGGAACTGGTAAGCAGAGAGGAGGCCAAGTGTGACCCAGACGAGAAGGGAATTAGGAGGCATGCCTACATGATATGGGTCCGTAACGTCCAAGAATTAAAGGATGAAATTTTACGTGAAGGACACAACTCTAGATATACGGTCCACCCAGGAAGCACCAAAATGTACCAAGATTTGAAGGAGTACTACTGGTGGCCTAACATGAAGAAGGATGTAGCGGAGTGGGTCAGTAAGTGTATGACCTGTCAGAGAGTAAAAGCAGAACACCAGCGACCAAGCGGACTCTTGCAATCCTTAGAAATTCTGATGTAGAAATGGGAGCATATAGCTATAGATTTTGTGGTAGGATTACCCCGAACTAAGACTAACCGTGATGCAATATGGGTAATTGTAGACCGACTAACCAAGTCAGCGCACTTTCTTCCAATCAAGGAAACCTACACAGTGGATAGATTAGCGGAGCTATACATTAAGGAAATTGTGGTAAGACATGGAGTGCCAGTAGCTATTATATCTGACCGAGATCCCCGATTCAACTCCATATTTTGGAAGAGCTTTCAGGAATGCCTAGGAACCAAACTAAACATGAGCACCGCTTACCATCCACAAACAGATGGACAAAGTGAGCGAACCATTCAGACATTGGAGGACATGTTGAGAATGTGTGTAAGTGATTTTAAGGGTTCTTGGGATGAACACCTGTCTTTGATAGAGTTTGCTTACAACAACAGTTATCATGCGAGTATCGGAATGCCCCCATACGAGGCGTTGTATGGCCGAAGGTGCCGTTCCCTTTGTATTGGGATGAAGTTGGTGAGAGAAAATTATCAGGTCCCGACTTGGTGCAAAGGACAAGGGACATAGTTCAATTAGTCAAAGGACGCATAACAGCAGCCCAAGACCGACATCGTAAATACGCCGATCTGGCATGGAAGGACAGAGAGTATGAAGTGGGTGACTAGATATTTCTGAAAGTGTCACCATGGAAAGGATTGATGATATTTGGGAAGAAGGGGAAGCTGAGCCCCCGTTATATTGGACCTTTCGAGATTCTAAGACGGATATGACCCGTGGCATACGAGTTAACTTTACCTCCAAATCTTCAGCAGGTTCATAATGTTTTTCATGTATCAATGTTGAGGAAGTATAATGCAGATGCCAAACATATAGTGGAGCATGAGCAAGTAGACCTTCAACCAGATCTGTCCTGTGTTGAGCAGCCAGTCGGAATCATTGACCGAAAAGAGCAAGTACTCCGGAACAAGAGTGTCAATCTAGTCAGAGTCTTATGGAGGCATCACAACGTCGAGGAGTCGACTTGGGAATTAGAGAGTCACATGCAAGAAAAGTACCCCCATCTATTTGTGGATTGATTCCGGGGCGGAATCCTTTTAAGGGGGGGAGACTGTAAGAACCCTGATTTTTTGTAATATTTTAAAACTTCAGTGGATAGTACTGGAACTAATTATGTAATACGTATGGAGTTCATCACAAATATGAATAGTGGAATTTTGGAAATCCGAGATCATATTCTTGTTTATCGAGGAAAATAAGTGAGTGTAAAAGCCGTCAGAATTCGAAGATTCACGAATATACTACGTGTTTTTGTATCCGTAAGGAATGGCGTAGAACCGGGAATACTATGTGGAATAAACATTATATCAAGGTGTTTCTATGATCAAGAGAAAGGAATATAATTGGTTAAAGGATTATAAGCGATAAAAGAATTCACTACGAAACGAAATGTTATACGATTAAACTATCGGAATGGAACGACAATCACATGTACGATAAATAATCGAATGAGAAATTAATTCCATGCAAGTTGGCCATGAAAAACCAAGCTAACTAGTGATTAGGAGATGTAACTAGGGAATTAGAAGCTAACTAGAATGGTTAGTGGAATAGTAGTAGAATAGTGAGTGAATAGTGAGTGAATAGTGAGTGAATAGTAATGGGGAGACAAGGAAGTGCAAGGCCATACCTCCTCATTTCTACTCATCTAAACTATCAAACCAAGCCATTTATTTTGCAGATTATTATGCCCATATATACACACTATCAAACCCATCTTATACACTCCACCACTTTAACAAAAATCAAGCAAAACCCCCCACCTCTCTCTTGCTCTCGGCTGTTCATGCAGAAAAGAGGGAGAACCCTCTTCTTCACTTCACTTCTCCATCCTTACCTCTATTAAAAATTCTATAAAAATTCACAAAGCTTCCTTACATCCTAGTAAAGGTATGTCTATGATTTCATGGCCAAATTCTTAATGGTTTGTGAGAAACAAATTCTTGAAGTTCAAGAACTTTATGGACTGTTTTGACTAACATGGTTTCTTGGTTTTATTTCTAAAGGATCTAGCCCTTCTAAGTGTTTTTCAAGAAAACCAAGCCCTAATCATCTTAGTAATAACCCTCCTAGTTCTCAATAAGGTATAACTTCCAACTCTTTAAAGTATTAAGGGTGGGTTTAAGAGTTGTTTATGATGTAGTGTCAAGATCCAAAAGTTTGTGTATGTGTAAGGTTGTTTTGCTCATATTCTTGCTAAGTACTTGAGTTTTTGAGTTGTGATGATTGTATGTGATGCTAGATAAAGTATATAAGGTGTATGTGGGTGGATCTTGAGAAGTAAAAGTGTTGTGTTGGTCATAAGTAGTGATTGTGTCAAGAATAAGTAGTAGAAATGGAATGTGGAGCCTATTGCACTTGGTCTTCCTTCTGCAGTGTATTCGGCCATGTAAATATTTGAAACTTGTGCGTCACTGGCAATTACTGCGTAGATCTTGATTTGTAGTTTCTGTACATGTGTGGATCGTCGTGAGGGGATTTACGGTTTAGAAGTTATGACCGTTTTAGTGTAGAGAATTTATACGAAAAGCCAACTGCACATAGGCCACTTGCATGAGGATTTTGAAAGGCTAAAAATGATTTCGGAATCTTGGAAAAATCATGATAATTAAATAATGCAGCAAGGAAGACTTTCCAAAAAGAATTTTGAAGAAAATATTAATATTTCGATTTTATAAAAATGTTTTAGTGAAGCGAATCGATAATCACGTACTAACTAAGATCGTTGGTTATTGATTTTAGATCGCCAACAAAAGCCCCGAGACCATACCACTCCTAACACTCGAGGCAAGTTTACGAAACCCTATCACAAATTATCCATGCTATATATACTATTGTGATATTGATGCCATGATTTACAGTTTGAAAATATATGCTTGTCTGTGATATCAATACATTCAAATTATGCGATTGTTTACGAAAACGAACTTCGTTTTATACGAGCATGAGAGATTGAAACGTAATTTTATATAATACAAGATAGTGGGAGTCAGAGATATTTTTAAATCGATTTAATTCCGGAATGAGCCGGACGCGGAAGATTTCTATTTTAATAAACAAATTACTTTCGCGTAACATACATATTAAGCGAACGATTGAGATTTGATTTATAACTATAAGAGATAATCGAATATTCGCTCAAGGGATATCCTATTTGATTATTTATTTTTAAGTAATACCTAAAGAGTTACTAAAATATCCGGAAAATACTTAAAGAGATATTGAAAAGTTTTTAAATCAATTCACTCTATCTAAAATTTATGTAACCATTCGAAGGATAATTATAAGATGTCAAATCCTGTCTTAATTGAACCTTATTGAGAAACATTTATTACTTAAGGTTTTATCAATTCATTGAACCCTTCTTAAAAATATTATGAGAACGTAAATATTAAATATTCCGTACTTCTAAAAATCATGTAAAAATAGACATAGTTCCCAAAGATATTTTCTAAATTATTCAAAATTCTTGGAAGAGATCAATCATCTGAAACCTATCAAAACCTTAGGGAACTTAGTCTTGAAGCATAAGGGTTTTGCTTCCTCGCTCAACGAAAAACAAGTGAACAATATATGTAAAACTCTGTTACAGTTAAAGGTTTGAAAATGATTATAAATTCAAAACTCTGACAACTCCCAATGATCAATTGTATTAAAAGTGATGAATAAATCATCTTATTTAAAGGTCAACTCAGAACAATTTATTCCTTCGATATAGAATTTTATGTAAATGATATAATTGTTTTGGGACTGGAATGTGGCCTGCCCGGCACGGAGAGGTATCAGGTAGTGACCAAACGCGGAGTGGCGCAATATACAGTTATATGGTCTCTGTGACCATTGACTTTCGGACTTGCACGGAAATGGGCAACCATCGTGTAATGTCTTGATAAGCCCAAAGGCGGCTAGGTTTGTATTCCTTCTACTAGTAGAGAAAATTTCGTATTCGGCTGATCACCGGTACGTGGTTTATTCCAGTATAGTCCCTTTCCTCCATTTTGGATAAATTGTTGTGAAACCTACAACAGAAGGCCGACAAGGCTGAGTTTTAAATAAGGATGTTGATATATATATATATATCACATCCATATGAGAATCTTGGTTCAAGCATCATATTGAGATTTTGAGATGCAGTGAGTACGAGTATAAGATGATTAAAATGATACATTTAAAGTTGAGTTTTTCATAAAATTGACAAGCATATAAACTTTTAGAAACCTTGGATATACAGTGCTTAATGGTTGTTTTTCCCTAAATGATCATATTTAATTAATGGATATCTATATCTTGCTGAGCGTTAGTGCTCACTCTCGCATTTATAAATATCACATCACAACAGATTACCAGCATGGCCCGAACCAGGACGACTGCCCGCAAGCGGCTAGGGGACGCACGTGAGTACCGTAGACTATTCGTCAGTAGCCACCTCAGGTAGACGAGTAGAGATAGTTTCCTTTTGAGTACTTGAACCAAGACTATTTGTGACCCAAGCCAGTCTCATGTAGAGTTATTCTCGGCGTTCACCCTTTTGAGATAATTTCCTTTGTTCTGTAATAACTTAAATTCTTTAACGTTAATTTAGTAATGTTTCTGAGCATATAACCTGTGTGTGTGTGAGTTTGGTTAAAAGGTCGAGTAATGATGTGACAAGAGGATTAATTATTTAATTGACAATATTAAGTGATCGTAACAACCCGAATTCTTGACCTTGAATTTGGGGGTGTTACACCCACCCCGCCCCCTGTACCAGTTAGTCCTGTACGGACTGAGACCGACGATGACATGGACCTTATTCTTGATGGTATGGCAGTGACTCCTGCAGATTCCCCACTTCCACAACCCATACCAGTCATATCCCTAGCAGATCACGACTGGGTGGTAGGTCGCTACGATACTGATCTGACAGCGGCCGAGGCCCGTATTGCCGAGCTGAGGGACCAGCTTTCCATCGAGCGGCACATGAGGATAGAGGCCCGAGGCAGGCGAGGATACCCCAGCACCCGACGCGTGCGCATGACCATTCGCCGCATATAGCAGAGGACCATCAGTAGGATTCACCGCTTATCCCCACAGCGTGACTTGGTGAGTAGGCGCGAGGTTATCAGGGTTGTGGTCCATGCTACGAGGCGGATTCGTGATGTTGCTCGTGGCTAGTGGACACTGTTAGTAGTTGGTTGTTGTTCCTCAGCGGTGGTACTTAGTTGTTTTGTGATAGTTATTTTGGTTGTTATCTTTGATAGTGCCACCAACTAAGGATTATTTTATTAAGGGAGATTGTACTTTTATTATTCAGTATGTTGTACCCAGACCTGGCATATGGCCAAATTATGTATAATTATCGTGTTAATTAGTTGTGATTTCTAGATTGTGGTTTAATCTTCTTTCATACCTGCATAATTATATACTGTCATAACAAATCAGAAAGCATGAGGATTGGAAAATGAAAACAACCTAAATAAGTTTATGTAATAGGAAAATGCCGCCAAGGAGAATAGTAACAAGAACTCACCGGGCTGCATCTGGCGGCCAGGGCAGTAATAATGAACAAGGGCATCGAGCACAGACCCCACCATTAAGAATTAACGAAGAACGGAATGAGTATGATGATGAGGACTATGGAGCAGTTTGTAGAATTTCTGAGGCATAACCTGCAACAGCAACGACCACCCCAGCAACCCCAGCAGGGCATGGATAATGCGTTTAAATCTTTCAAGTCGGTCAAGCCCCCAGAGTTTCACGGTGTTGCTGACCCAGTTCAGGCCAGGGCTTGGCTGAAAGAGGTAGAAAAGTCCTTTGAGCGAATTGGCTCTGAGGAAGCCCACAAGACTATTTTTGCCACTTATCTCTTAAAGGGTGAGGCTAACTATTGGTGGGAAGCCAAGAAAAACATGGAGCCCCAAGGGATTGTTACTTGGGAAAGATTCACTGAGTTGTTTTTAAAGAAACATGTCCTGAAGTTTATAGAAATTCAGATGCAGCGAAAGTTCCTAGAGCTGAAATAAGAGAATATGAGCGTAGCGGAATATGAAGCTAAGTTCACAGAATTGTCGAGGTTTGTACCACAGCTAGTGGGCACCGAAGAGCAAAAGGTTGAGAGATTTCAACAGGGATTGAAGTAGTGGATTCAGAACAAGCTGGAAATTCTGGAGATAACTGACTATGCCACCCTAGTGCAGAAGGCCACAATAGCTGAAACAGGGAGTGAAATGAGCCAAAAAATGAAGCAAACTAAGAAATGAAAGTTTGATGGTCGAAGCAGGAGTATGGGAGGGGAGAGCTTCCTCAGTAAGTTTGTCAGGGGGACGGCCTCCCAACCCAACCGCAGTACAGGATTTGGGGGATCAGGGAGCATGAGTGTGGCCCAGAGCGGGAACCAAATGGGAATGTCTTATCATAGCCAACCACGACCTCCTCTTCCAGAATGCAAGTGCTGTGGTAAGAAGCATTCTGGGCAATGTATGCAGAAACCGGTGACATGCTTTAAATGTGGTAAGGTAGGGCACTATGCCACAGCTTGTAACCAGGAAGCGGCTAAGTGTTTTCAGTGCGGAAAGACAGGACATATGAAGAAGGACTGCCCTACAGCAGCCCCAGCTAGCTCGAGGGGTAGTGTAGCTGCATCTGACAGAGTGCCGACTGCCAGGACCTTTAATATGACTGTGAAAGATGCTGTAAGGAACACCAATGTTATAGCAGGTACGCTCCTCCTAAACTCCAATCCCGCCAATGTGCTATTTGATTCTGGAGCTACTAAGTCTTTCGTATCTAAGGAATTTGCTGAAAAATTGGACTTAAAAGTGGAACCTTTGAAAGAATCTTTACAAGTGGAAATAGCTAATCAAGAGATTATCCCTGTAAATCAAGTTTATGCTAACTGCAACCTAGAATTAGGTGGAGTGAGATACCCAGTAGATTTAATTCCCTTTCGATTAGGGGAGTTTGATGTGATATTAGGAATGGATTTCCTATCTAGAAACCATGCCCAGAATGATTGCGAGGGGAAGAAAGTAAAATTGAAAACACCTAGTGGTAAGAGTATAATAATTAAAGGGCAACGACAAACCAAGAAATTTCTAACTATGGTGTAGACCAAGAGACTTTTAAGGCAAAAATGTGAGCCCTACTTGGCTCACGTGGTGGATACCAAGCGAGAAACCCCTGAGATCCACACCATACCTGTAGTTAATGAGTTCGAGGATGTATTTTCCAAGGATCTTCCCGGACTACCCCCGGATCGGGAGATAGAATTTGCCATTGATTTAGCTCCCGACACGACACCAGTATCAAAGGCCCCGTATCGTTTGGCCCCCGTCGAAATGAAAGAGTTGGCTGATCAACTGCAAGATCTATTGGATAAAGGAATGATTAGACCGAGCGTGTCCCCGTGGGGTGCACCCGTATTATTTGTGAAGAAGAAGGACGGCATCATGAGACTGTGCATCGATTATCGAGAGCTGAACAAGCTGATCATTAAGAACAAGTACCCATTGCCAAGAATATATGACCTCTTTGACTAACTAAAGAATGCAATGTGTTTTTCCAAGATTGAACTTATGACAGGTTATCATCAACTTAAGATCAAACCGGAAGATATACCTAAGACTGCATTTCGCACTAGGTACGGACATTATGAGTTCCTAGTTATGTCATTTGGTTTGACTAACGCACCCGCGGCTTTTATGGATCTGATGAACAGAGTCTTTAAGAAGTATCTGGACGAATGCGTGATAGTCTTCATCGATGATATTCTAATTTACTCTAGATCGGAGGAGGAACATGCAGAACACCTCAGGATAGTATTGGAAATCTTACGGAAAGAAAAATTGTATGCCAAATTCTCAAAGTGTGAATTTTGGTTGAAAGAAGTTCAGTTTTTGGGTCATTTGATTAGTAAGGAAGGAATTCTCGTAGACCCTGCAAAGATAGAAGCTGTCGCTAATTGGGAACAACCAACCACGCCCACCGAGGTAAGAAGCTTTATTGGACTGGCCGGGTATTATCGAAGGTTTGTAAAGGATTTCGCCAAGATAGCAGGCTCGTTGACTAGGCTTACTCAAAAAACAGAAAAGTTTGTTTGGACAGAGAAATGTGAGGAGAGTTTTCAAGAATTGAAGAAAAGGTTGGTATCGGCCCCAGTGCTGGCCCTACCAAACGATAAAGGGAACTTTGTGATTTATAGTGATGCGTCCCATAAGGGTTTGGGATGTGTGCTGATGCAGCACGGTAAGGTGATTGCCTATGTATCCTGACAATTAAAGGTATATGAAGTGAGGTACCCCATCCATGACTTAGAATTAGCCGCCATAGTATTTGCCCTTAAGATGTGGAGACATTACCTATACGGAGAAAAGTGTGAGAATTATATTGACCACAAGAGTCTTAAATATATCTTCACCCAGAAGGAGCTAAACATGTGGCAGAGACGGTGGTTAGAATTGGTTAAGGACTACGACTGCGAAATTCTTTATCACCCGGGGAAGGCCAATGTGGTGGCCGATGCCCTTAGTCGTAAGGAAAGATTGAAAAGGATCACCACGTCAGAGGATTTGATCAGAGAATTTGAAAAGTTAGAGATTGAGGTCAAGGTCACTGAGCCAGGGACCGAAGGCTTGTATGAGATGGTTATGCAACCGGAGCTACTGGAAAAGATTAGGCGATGCCAAGAAATAGTGTTGAGGGAGAACAAGGAACTGGTAAGTGGAGAGGAGGCCAAGTGTGACCCAGACGAGAAGGGAATTAGGAGGCATGCCTACAGGATATGGGTCCCTAACGTCCAAGAATTAAAGGATGAAATTTTACGTGAAGGACACAGTTCTAGATATACGGTCCATCTAGGAAGCACCAAAATGTACCAAGATTTCAAGGAGTACTACTGGTTGCCTAACATGAAGAAGGATATAGCAGAGTGGGTCAGTAAGTGTATGACCTATCAGAGAGTAGAGGCCGAACACTAGCGACCAAGTGGACTCTTACAACCCTTAGAAATTCCGATGTGGAAATGGGAGCATATAGCTATAGATTTTGTGGTAGGATTACCCCGAACTAAGACTAACCGTGATGCAATATGGGTAATTGTAGACCGACTAACCAAGTCAGCGCACTTTCTTCCAATCAAGGAAACCTACACAGTGGATAGATTAGCGGAGCTATACATTAAAGAAATTATGGTAAGACATGGAGTGCCAGTAGCTATCGTATCTGACCGAGATCCCCGATTCAACTCCAGATTTTGGAGGAGCTTTCAGGAATGCCTAGGAACCAAACTAAATATGAGCACCGCTTACCATCCGCAAACAGATGGATAATGTGAGCGAACTATTCAGATATTGGAGGACATGTTGAGAATGTGTGTATTTGATTTTAGGGGTTCTAGGGATGAACACCTGTCTTTGATAGAGTTTGGCTACAACAATAGTTATCATGCGAGTATCGGAATGCCCCCATACGAGGCGTTCTATGGCCGAAGGTGCCGTTCGCCCTTGTATTGGGATGAAGTTGGTGAGAGAAAGTTACTAGGTCCCGACTTGGTACAGAGGACAAGGGACATAGTTCAATTAGTCAGAGGGGGCCTAGCAGCAGCCCAAGACCGACAACGTAAATACGCCGATCTGGTACGGAAGGACAGAGAGTATGAAGTGGGTGACCAAGTATTTCTGAAAGTGTCACCATGGAAAGGATTGATGAGATTTGGGAAGAAGGGGAAGCTGAGCCCCCGTTATATTGGACCTTTCGAGATTCTAAAACGGATAGGACCCGTGGCATACGAGTTATTTTTACCTCCAAATCTTCAACAGGTTCATAATATTTTTCATTTATCAATGTTAAGGAAGTATAATGCGGATGCCAAACATATAGTGGAGCATGAGCAAGTAGACCTTCTACCAAATCTGTCCTATGATGAGCAGCCAGTCGAAATTATTGACCGAAAAGAGCAAGTACTCCGGAACAAGAGTGTCAATCTAGTCAGAGTCTTAAGGAGGCATCACAACGTCGAGGAGTCGACTTGGGAATTAGAGAGTCAAATGCAAGAAAAGTATCCCCATCTATTTGTGGATTGATTCCGGGACGAAATCCTTTTAAGGGGGGAGACTGTAAGAACCCTGATTTTCGTTATATTTTAAAACTTTAGTGAATAGTAACTGGAACTAATTATGTAATACGTATGGAGTTCATCACAAATATGAACGGTGGAATTTTGGAAATCCGAGATCATATTCTTGTTTATCGCGGAAAATAAGTGAATATAAAAGCCGTCGGAATTCGAAGATTCACGATTATACTCTGTGTTTTCGTATCCGTAAGGAATGGCGTAGAACCGGGGATACTACGTGGAATAAACATTATATCAAGGTGTTTCTATGATCAAGAGAAAGGAATAGAATTGGTTAAAGGATTATAAGCAATAAAAGAATTCACTACGAAATGAAATGTTATGCGAGAAAAGTATCAGAATAAAACGACAAGTGCATGAGTGTAAATTAAATAAGAAGTAAATGGAAGCCATGAAAGGTGGCCATGCAAGATCCTACACCCAACTAGTAGAGCCGGCCAAACGGTCGGGCCGATCGTGCCGGGCCAAATTTTCGGCGGTCCGGTTCAGGAATCAGGTAGTTCGTGAACGGCCCGTGAAGCTGGACGTGCCGTGCCGCGCCGGGCCGATTTAACAGAATAATAACCCGGGACCGGCTCGCGAATTAGACGACTCAGGCGGTCCGGAGAATTCTGGCGGGCCACGAATAGACGAATTGACGAATAAGGTGTCTGGCGAATTAGGCGAATAACAGTTAACCACTTTGATGACTTTTTGTTTTTTTTTGAATTTTCTATGTTTTGTTTTTTACTTTATACAACTAAGATTTTGCATTTTTGTTTCAATTTTACTTTTTTTTTTATTTTTGTTTTTATTTTACCTTTTTTATATTGAAAAAGTTTTTCTATTTTTAACACATTTTTAACATTTAACCTTTTTAACAATTCACTCGTATTTTTGGTTTTCTTTTAATTTCAGATAAATTACTTCTCCCTCTGTCCCTTGATTGATATATATTGGGAGAGTGACATGAAAGTTAAGAAAAAATATTATTTATAAAGGAAAGTAAGAAAATTGGGTAAAATGATAGGATGGATTAATATTTAATGTATAAAGTGAATGTAGTATAAGAAAATAGTGGATATTAGTGTCTATAATTATATTTTTATATTATAAAAATTTACTTTTTTTAAATGTATGTAACTGAGAGCAACGTCCCAAAAAAGGAAACTGTATAGAATTGAACGATATATTTATCACCTTTAATTTGCATATTTCAGTTAAAACGGCGTTGTCACTTGTCAAACTTTATAAAATTGAGAGCTAGCTGGTTTTCCATTTTTTATTAAGCAAACTATTATGGTTTTCCATTTTTTATTAAGCAAACTTTATTAAGCAAACTCGCGGGCCGAGCCGTGCCGGTTCGCGCCTTCGAGTTCGTTGGCGGTTACAGCGTGCCGGGCCGGTCCGGTTACGGGCCGGTTATGGTTTTCAGATTGTTAACTCGTGCTCGGTTCATTTTAATTACCGGTTCGATCCGAATAGTGACTCGGCACGTCTCGAGGCGAACTGTACGAATTTTTGGCGAGCCGAATAGCGAGCGGGCCGATTCAAACCGTTCGTTTGGCCGGCTCTACCAACTAGTAGTTAGAAGTGTAGCTAGTAGTTAGTAAATTAAACTAGAATAGTAGCATGAATAGTGTAGGGGAGACAAGAAGTACCATGCACCATGCACCATGCACCATGCTTCTACTATTCTACTCCACCACATAAATAATCAAGCCAAACCACCACTTTTATTTTGTCCAAATAATTATATATCAACCCATACTTCTATTTTACACCACCCCACTCAAGTACCCAAGTCAAGAAAAGCTCCCACACTCCTCATTACCAGCAGTTCGGATTTTCAGACCAAGGGGGAAAGAAAAATTTATAACTTGAGTTTTAGAGCTTCATAAATCATGAAATTTGGACCATAGCTTCCTCATTACATATAAAAGGTACGTGCAAATTTTTATGGCCATTCATTAAGGATTTCATAGGTAAATCGTGGTCCAAATTTGGGCATGTTTTTGTTGGTTAGAAACTAAGTTATGTTCTTGATGTTTTCTTGTTAGTTTAAGGCTTGTTAAGGATATATCAAGTTTCTACAAGGTTAATACACTCTTCCTAGGTGTTCTAAGGATCAAAGAAAGGTATAACTCTTCATCCTTAAAAATTTTATGGTTGAATTTTAAGGATTTATGTTATATAGTTTCAAGATTCAAAAGATTGTGAGTGCTTGAGGTTTATGTGTCTAAATCTTGTTAAGTTTTAAATATTATGAGATATGGTTCTTGGATGTTACACTAGATGATGTAGAGAATGAGTATATGAGTGAATCTTGAGAAGTAAAAAATGTTGTGTTGGTCATAAGTAGTGATTGTATCAAGAACAAGTAGTAGAAATGGAATATGGAGCCTATTGCACTTGGTCTGCCTTCCGCAGTGTATTAGGCCATGTAAATGTTTGAAACTTGTGAGTCACTGGCCATGACTGGGTGGATATTGATTTTTAGTTTCTGTACATGTGTGGATCGTCACGAGGGAATTTACGGTTTAGGAGTTATGACCGTTTTAGTGTAGAGCGTTCATACGAAAAGCCAACTACACATAAGGCCACTTGCATGATGATTTTGAAAGGCTAAACATGATTTTAGAATCTTGGAAAAATCATGATAATTAAATAATGCAACAAGGAAGACTGTTCAAAAAGAATTTTAAGAAAATATTAATTTTTCGATTTTATAAAAATATTTTAGTGAAGCGAATCGATAATCGCGTACTAACTAAGATCGTTGGTTATTGATTTTAGATCGCCAACAAAAGCCCCGAGACCATACCACTCCTATCACTCGAGGCAAGTTTACGAAACCCTATCACAAATTATCCATGCTATATATACTGTTGTGATATTGATGCCATGATTTACAGTTTGAAAATATATGCTTAGGGAACTTAGTCTAGAAGCATAAGGGTTTTGCTTCCTCGCTCAACGAAAAACAAGTGAACAATATATGTAAAACTCTACTACAGTTAAGGGTTTGAAAATGATTTCAAATTTAAAACTCCGACAACTCCCAAGGATCAATTGAATTAAAAGTGATGAATAAACCATCTTATTTAAAGGTCAACTCAGAACGATCTATTCCTTCGATATAGGATTTTATATAAATGATATATTTATTTTGGGACTGGAATATGGCCTGCCCGGCACAGAGAGGTATCGGGTAGTGACCAAGCGCGGAGTGGCGCAATATACAACTATATGGTCTCTGTGACCATTGACTTTCGGACTTGCACGAAAATGGGCAACCATCGTGTAATGTCTTGATAAGCCCAAAGGCGGCTAGGTTTGTATTCCTTCTTCTAGTAGAGAAAATTTTGTATTCGGCTGATCACCGGAACGTGGTTTATTCCAGTATAGCCCCTTTCCTCCACTTTGAATAAATTGTTGTGAAACCTACAGCAGAAGGCCGATAAGGCTGAGTTTTAAATAAGGATGTTGATGTATATATATCACATCCATATGAGAATCTTGGTTCAAGCATCATATTGAGATTTTGAGATGAAATGAGTACGAGTATAAGCTGATTAAACTGATACATTTAAAGTTGAGTTTTTCATAAAATTGACAAGCATATAAACTTTTAGAAACCTTGGATATACAATGCTTAATGGTTGTTTTTCCCTAAATGATCATATTTAAATAATGGATATCTATATCTTGCTGAGCGTTAGTGCTCACTCTTGCTTTTATAAATATCATATCACAACTGATTACCAGCATGGCCCGAACCAGGATGACTGCCCGTAAGCGGGTAGGGGACGCACGTGAGTACCGTAGACTGTTCGTCCGCCAGCCACCTCAGGTAGACGAGTAGAGATAGTTTCCTTTTGAGTACTTGAACCAAGACTATTTGTGACCCGAGCCAGTCTCATGTAGAGCTGTTCTCGGCGTTCACCCTTTTGGGATAATTTCCTTCGGTCTGTAATAACTTAAATACTTTAACGTTAATTTAGTAATGTTTCTGAGCATATAACCTGTGTGTGTGTGAGTTTGGTTAAAAGGTCGAGTAATGATGTGAAAAGAGGATTAATTATTTATTACACAATATTAAGTGATCGTAACAACCTGAATTCCCGACCTTGAAATTTGGGGTGTTACAGAAATGGTATCAGAGCCCTAGGTTATAAGTCTCAGAAACGTTAGGTGAATCAACTAAATCAATGAACTAGAACTCACATAGAGTTCGTGGTCGGGCTACGAGGGTAGAACTGACATTAAGAACCCTTAGGGGTGATTTAAGTATCCAAGGATAGTAATGCGTGTGTTAAATGACTTGTAGGTACCCGATGTGTTAGACCCTGAGGCTGTAGAGGCGTACGAGAGAGAACATGATAAGGCCCTTTTAGCTAAGACCGAGGTAGCTGACCCTGCCCCCACTGTGGGCTTAGAGGTATTCGAGTACCCGGAGACTGACCCTGAGGAGGACCCTGAGGAGGACCCCACTGAGCCAGACACTAAGATAGCCCCTCCTGAGGATATTCCATACGGCAGCACGGAGGTTCCATCTCCAGAGATGATGAGGGTGGATGTGCATCAGAGGTCGATAGAGCATTTGTTAGATCGGCTCTCAGCTGCCCAGGCTCGAGTCGTTGAGCTCGAGAACGAGACGGGAGTAGCATATTTGATGGATAGGATGATAGCTCTGCAGGCCAGATTCATTACACTGACTGAGGAGTTAGAGGCGAAATTAGGGGCATCGACTCCAGTAAGGACATCCACCCCGCCCCCTGTACCAGTTAGTCTCGCACGGACTAAGACCGACGACGACATGGACCCTATTCTTGACGGTGTGGCAGCGACTCCTGTAGATTCCCCACTTCCACCACCCATACCAGTCATATCCCTAGCAGATCACGACTGGGTGGTAGGTCGCTACACTACTGATTAGACAGCGGCCGAGGCCCGTATTGCTGAGCTGAGGGACCAGCTTTCCATCGAGTGGCACATGAGGATAAAGGCCCGAGGCAGGCGAGGATACCTCAGCGCCCGACGCGTGCACAGGACCATTCGCCGCATAGAGCAGAGGACCATCGGTAAGATTTACCGCTTATCCCCACAACGTGACTTGGTGAGTAGGCGCGAGGTTATCAGGGTTGTGGTCCATGCTATGAGGCGGATTCGTGATGTTGCTCATGGCTAGTGGACACTGTTAGTAGTTGGTTGTTGCTCCTCAACGGTAGTACTTAGTTGTTTTGTGATAGTTGTTTTGGTTGTTATCTTTGATAGTGCCACCAGCTAAGGATTATTGTATTAAGGCAGATTGTACTTTTATTATTCAATATGTTGTACCCAGACCTGACATATGGCCAAATTATGTATAATTATCGTGTTGATTAGTTGTGATTTCTAGATTGTGGTTTAATCTTCTTTCATACCTGCATAATTATATACTGTCATAACAAACCAGGAAGCATGAGGATTGGCAAATGAAAACAACCTAAATAAGTTTATGTAACAGGAAAATACCGCCAAGGAGAATAGTAACAAGAACTCACCGGGCTGCATCTGGCGGCCAGGGCAGTAATAATGAACAAGGGCATCGAGCACAGATCCCACCATTAAGAATTAACGAAGAACGAAATGAGTATGATGATAAGGACTATGAAGAGTAAGAGGCTGAAGATACTCAGGGGATGGAAGTGCCAGTGAACCCTATGGAGCAGTTTGTAGAATTTCTGAGGCAAAACCTGCAACAGCAACGATAACCCCAGCAACCCCAGCAGGCCATGGCTAATGCATTTAAATCTTTCAAGTCGGTCAAGCCCTCAGAGTTTCACGGTGTTGCCGACCCAGTTCAGGCTAGGGCTTGGCTGAAAGAGGTAGAAAAGTCCTTTGAGCGAATTGGCACTGAGGAAGCCCACAAGACTAATTTTGCCACTTATCTCTTAAAGGATGAGGCTAACTATTGGTGGGAAGCCAAGAAAAAATATGGAGCCCCAAGGGATTGTTACTTGGGAAAGATTCACTGAGTTATTTTTATGGAAGTATGTCCCAAATTTTATGGAAATTCAGATGCAGCGAAAGTTCCTAGAGGTGAAACAAGAGAATATGAGCATAGCGGAATATGAAGCTAAGTTCACAGAATTGTCGAGGTTTGTGCCACAGCTGGTGGGCACCGAAGAGCAAAAGGCTGAGAGATTTCAACAGGGATTGAAGTAGTGGATTCAGAACAAGCTGGTAATTGTGGAGATAACTGACTATGCCACCCTAGTGCAGAAGGCCACAATAGCTGAAACAGGGAGTGAAATGAGCCAGAAAATAAAGCAAACTAAGAAACGAAAGTTTGATGGTCGAAACAGTGGTTTTGTGAAGATATCTGCTAGTTGTTGATCTGTTGGAACAAAATACAATTCTACTGTACCCTCCATCATATGTTCCCTTATGAAGTGGTACCTAATGCTGATGTGCTTTGTCATAGAGTGCTGAACTGGATTACCTATCATAGCAATAACACTTTGATTATCACAGTAAATAGGAATTTTAGAAAATTCTAACCCATAATCCAGTAACTGATTCTTCATCCAAAGAAATTGTGCACAATAGCTTCCTACAGTAATGTACTCTGCCTCTGTAGTTGATGTGGAAATTGACTTTTGTTTCTTGCTAAACCAAGAAACTAATCTGCCTCCAAGAAATTGGCAGCTTCCACTTGTGCTTTTCTTGTCAATTTTGCACCCTGCAAAATCTGCATCTGAGTAACCTATTAGCTTAAAGTCTGATTCCCTAGGATACTACAATCTCATATCTGCTGTACCCTTAAGGTACTTGAAAATTCTTTTCACAGCTTTTAAGTGAGGTTCTCTTGGATCTGCTTGAAATCTTGCACAAAGACAGGTAGCATACATGATATCAGGTCTACTTGCATTTAGATAGAGTAGTGAGCCAATCATACCTCTGTAATCAGTAATATCTACTGATGTACCAGTATCCTTATCCAATTTTGTTGCAGTGGCCATATGAGTTGATGCACTTGAATAGTCTTGCATTCCAAATTTCTTTAACAAATTTCTGGTGTACTTAGATTGACAAATAAAAGTTCCTTCTTCATTCTGCTTGACTTGAAGGCCCAGAAAATAGCTAAGTTCTCCCATCATACTCATTTGATATCTTGACTGCATTAGCTTGGCAAACCTTTCACAAAGTCTGTCATTTGTAGAACCAAAAATGATATCATCAACATATATCTTCACCAAAAGTAAGTCATTTCCATAGTTGAGATAGGATAAAGTTTTCTCAATAGTCCCTCTGTTAAATCCACTTTCCAGAAGAAACTGAGCTAATGTCTCATACCATACTCTTGGAGCTTGCTTAAGGCCATAAAGTGCTTTATCAAGTCTGTAGACATGATTATAAAATTTTGAATCTACATAACCTGGAGGTTGTTCAACATATACTTCTTCTTCCAATTCTCCATTAAGAAAAGCACTTTTTACATCCATTTGAAAGACTGTAAACTTTTTGTGAGCAGCATAAGCCAAAAATATGCTTATGGCTTCCAATCTAGCTACTGGTGCAAATGTTTCATCATAATCAATTCCCTCCTGTTGAGAATATCCTTTTGCAACCAGCCTAGCTTTATTCCTTGTAATTATGCCATCACTATCAGTTTTGTTTCTGAACACCCATTTTGTACCAACAACTGATCTATTCTTTGGTCTTGGCACTAGGGTCCAGACTTTATTTCTTTCAAATTCATTTAACTCTTCCTGCATTGCTTGCAACCAAACAACATCTTGAAGAGCTTCTTCCACTTTCTTTAGTTCAGCCTGAGAAAGAAAAGAGTGATAGAGACATTCATTTGATGTTGCTGTTCTAGTCCTTATACCTGCTTCAGGATCTCCAATAATCAAGTCAGGTGTATGTGCTTTAGTCCACTTCCTTGCAGATGGAAGATTATCTCTAGAACTGGATGCTCCCCCATGATCCATGCTGTCTCCATAAACGTTTTCTAATGCCACCCCTGAAATTATGCTCTTTGAGTTGGATCCTTCAGAATTTGAGTTTCCAGAATTATCAGAATTTGGCCCATCAGAGCTTGATGAATCAGAATTTGAGTTTCCAGAATTATCAGAACTTGGCCCATCAGAACTTGATGAATCAGAACTTGAAGAGCCTGTTCTAGGTTCTGATGCTTCTTGAGATGTGGTTGGATCTTTAATATGCCCCCCTGCACAGGTGCATTTACCTTTGGCATAATTACCACAGTTTCAATAACATCAGAGTTTAACCCATCAGAGTTTGCAGTATCAGGATTTAGACTATCAGAATTTACAGAATCAAAATTGAAAACTTCATTCTCAAATCTCAGCTGATCATGATCATTGAAATCTTCAAGTCCAGTAATCTTCTTATCATCAAAAGAGACATTGATAGATTCCATGACAACCCTTGTTCTTAAATTGTAGACTATGAAGGCTTTTGTGGAAAGTGGATATCCAACAAAAATTTCTTCATCAGCTTTTAGATCAAATTTGGATAGCTGTTCATGATGAGTCTTAAGAACAAAACACTTGCATCCAAATACATGAAAGTACTTCAGATTTGGCTTCTTTTTCTTCACCATCTCATATGGTGTCTTTCCATGCTTGTTGATAAGTGTTGCATTCTGAGTAAAACAAGCAGTCTGCACAGCTTCAGCCCAAAAGTAGGTTGGTAACTTTGCTTCATCAAGCATAGTTCGTGCAGCTTCAATAAGAGTTCTATTCTTTTTTTCAACAACTCCATTTTCCTGTGGAGTTCCAGGAGCAGAAAATTCCTGCTTGATTCCATGGTCTTTGCAGAACTCTTCCATTATCAAATTCCTGAACTCAGTTCCATTATCACTTCTTAAAATTTTCACAGAGTCTTTGACCAACTTATCCAGTTGTTTGACATGATCAATCAAGTTAGATGCAGTTTCACTTTTTGTGTGCAAGAAATACACCCATGTGTATCTGGTAAACTCATCTACTATGACCATAGCATATTTCTTCTTTGCAATAGTCATGACATTCACTGTACCAAATAGATCAACATGTAGTAGGTGATAAGGCTCAAGAATTGAAGATTCAGTCTTGCTCTTGAATGAAGATTTTCTTTGTTTTGCCTTTTGACATGAATCACAAAGGCAATCAGGAGCAAATATTGATTTTGGCAGTCCTCTCACAAGATCTTTCTTGACTAGTTCATTTATATTGTTGAAATTTAAATGAGAGAGTTTCTTGTGCCAATCCCAGCTTTCTTCAATTGATGCTCTACTTAACAGACAGATTACAGAACCATCAGAACTTGTTAAAAGCTTAGCTTCATAAATGTTACCATGCCCGTATCCCTTTAGAACAACTTTGCCTGTAGATTTGCTTACAACTTCACAGTGTTCTTCAAAGAAATCCACATGATAACCTCTGTCACAGATTTGACTAACACTCAGCAGATTGTGTTTAAGTCCTGAGACTAGAGCTACTTTTTTAATAATGACATTCCCAAGATTGATATTGCCATATCCCAGAGTTTTTTCTATGTTGCCATCTCCTTAAGAAACACCTGGGCCAGCTTTCTCCAGAAAGTCTGATATCAGGGCTTTATTTCCAGTCATATGTCCTGAACATCCACTATCCAGAACTATGATGTTTTTCCTGTTGCCCTGCAATCACAAAGACCACTAATGATTAGTTTTAAGGACACAGACTTGCTTGGATCCCTTGGCCTTATTAAGTTTGTTAACATTTGCAGCGGATTTAACATCAAAGTTTATGTTAACATTTTTCTTATCAGAATTTCCAGTATCAGACTTTGCATCAGAACTTACACTGGAAGGAATAATGCTAACTTTCCTTAAAGAAGGTTTTATTTGATAATAATCATAGTACAAACTATGATATTCCTTACAAGTATAAATGGAATGTCATAAACTACCACAATGAAAACAAGGATTTGTGGCTTAAACCTCACAGACTGACTCTTAACTCCTGACTTAGAAAGTAAGGAGTTTATGTTCTTATTCTTCCTGCAAAAAGAAGCCAGATGGTTAGAATTTCCACAGTTATAACATTTCTTTCTAGGAGCATTAGGAACAGGCTTATAATTATTGCTTTTATTCACACCTTCCTTTCCATTCCTATTTTTCCTAGGTGGCTTTACCTTGTTTACATCCTTAATCTCTTTCAGCTTATACTTAAGCTGCTTCTTTGTCATTAAGCCTATGTTAACTTCAATTATCTTATCCTGTTTCAATTTGTCAGAAGTTGACTCTGCCTTAACTTCTGTCTCAGTATCTTTCATCTTTTTAGAATCAAACTTTACAGATTTAGCTACAAATTTAACAGGATTTAACTTTGGCTTAGTAGTCTGTTTAACAATAATTGGCTTAATTTGTTCAGTTCCTGTTTCACTTTTATCATCTCCATAACCTAAGCCCTCTTTCCAGTTTCCACTACTTAATAAATTCCGAGTTGTTCTGCCAGAGTTAGTCCAAGTCCTGATAATCTCTCTTTCCTTTTCTAACTCAGTTTTTAGAGATTGATTCAATTTTAACACTTCATCTCTAACATAAAAAGCATCTTCTCTTTCTTTCTGAGTTTGATAGAACATAACTAACTCTTTTTCTAAATAGTCATTCCTTTTCTTAAAAGCCAGATTTTCAGAAGTTAACCTATCACAAGTTAAAGTCTGATCTCTCTAACTAATGAATATTGTTACGATCGACATTTTCGTGTAATATTATTTGTGGATTTGGTATAATATTAAAGCCGAAAGTAAATATGTTCTATGATTGTTCGTTTGTGTTAGTGAGAATTTCTGCATTATAAAATTTTTATGTGTAGTAGATGATTTTTTCAAAGCAAAAGTTTATTTATTTCCTTTATCTTTGATTTATAAGGAATATTCTAAGCCTTGGAGAAATTTTCTTTTAAAAGATATTTTGTTCACAAATTTTGAAAGTGGTTTTATAAAATCTCTAAAAATCTAAATTATTTTATGGTATAAATTTTTTAATTTTTGAATTTTTATTTTATTATATAAAAACAAATCTTTGAAAATTTAGTTGCTTAATAATTATCAAATTACATGGCTACCCTTGCATGCAAATTCTCTTCTATTCAACCAAGGGGCAAGGAAGGTATTTCCAACCCCACTCACTTTCATTCTACTAGCCACATTACTATTTTGTCCTTGCATGCAAATCTACCTAACTATGTTGGAAGGTTATTCTTGTAATTTCTCTCATCCACTCACTTGTGGGCAAATAAAAACCAAGTAAACATGAAAAATACTCCACTTTCACTCCACCATTTCCATACTCCCCCTCTCTTCTCGGCCCTCCCCCTCTCCTCTTGTGTTTTAAGCCGAAAACCTACCCCCTCCCCTTTTCTTCATTCCTCATTCAAGCTCCCACCTTCCATACAAGTAAATATTACTTCCTATATCATGATCATATATAATTCAAAGAGTTTTGAGTGAAAAGTTTAAGTTTTAAGTTTGCATGTCAAAGTTTTAGTTAGAACTCAAAGTACAATCTTGATTCTTATGGATTTAAGGTTGTTTTTGAGAGGACTACAAGGAATGGTGAAATTCCAAGTCTTGAGGAAGAGACTCCTGATGTTGAATGGCCATTTCCCTTCCACTTCATTCAGCCATGACCTTGAGGGAGCCGAATGAATGGTTCTTGAGAATATTTTGTTGCCTTGTTTCATTTTTATGTGTTTTGGTGGTGATAACATAAATTTTGGATCAAAAACTTCATAAAACCCTTTGCATGCTAAGTGATCATCTAGATATAGCTTATGCTAGGCTTACATGTCGATTTCATGGTAAAATACATTTAGAAAATATGTTGTTTTGGTTTGTAAGACTCGAAGTCATGCATGCATGTAGATTTCTCTTGGAATGTTGGAAGATTTTGATCATTTGGAAAGATTTTGTTAGTAAGCTTTAATTTCAGTAGGGATAATATATTAATCATGATTAGTACTCCTTGATATGTGGTAGTAATTCGTATATATTTTATAAACAAATATACAACTTGTTGTTTTCAAAAACTTGATGACTTGTGAATTGTGTAATGTGATTTCCTTTGTTTTGATATGATTCACCTTAGGTAAGGATGATCTCCACCAAGATTAGTTTGAGTATAAGGGAGTTAGTTCAGTAGATCACCATAGTTAAGTCATGGTTTGGGTATTTGGGTTGTTGGTGGTTGAGTTTGTCAAGTAAAAACCTTGGAGAAAGGAGAGTCTTAGTTTCTGCAGAAAATCAGTTTAGTACCCTGAGGTTTAGAGTGAGTTTTGACCATGTCATTGTTGTGCACTTTGAGGCCCAAGCCACCAGAAGCTAGCATTAGGAGTATATAAAAGGTTTTAGGTGTTGGTTGGAGGTTTGCAAGTCGTTTGGTTAGGTGCACAAGTGGAATCACAAAATCTGTCCAGCAGGGGACAGTTTTGTTGCAACTTAGAAATAGGAAGTTTTGACCATGTCATGGGTAGGCCCTCATTAGGCCCTGTTGGGCCTTAGTTAGAGGGAGGGTCAGAGGAGTTTTTTCAACCATAGTTCATAGGAATTGAGTAAGAACCATGTGTCACAAGTTAGTTCAAGTCAGGGCATTTTCTGCCCAGAAAAACAGGGGAACCATGGACTTTAAGCTTAGGCCCAAGGAGGCCCAAGCTAGGCCCTTGAGCCACATCGAGTTTGGGAGATGCCTTATGGTCAGAAGAGTCTAGTGTAAAGGTTTTAGAGGAAAAATTGTAGTTTAAGGGTGTCTAATGCACTCAATAAATCATAGATGTCATTCTGAAATTTACTCCAGTGAGCACTTTCACTTATCACATAGTTTTAGAGCACTTATGAGTAAGACCTAGGTTGACCACTATGGTTTCAAGATAGTAAAAAACCATTAGGATTAAAGGCCCAAGTGAGGGTCAATAGGTTTTGGATAGTCAAGTAAAGACACATTGAGTAAGGAAGCCAAAATTTAGAGACTTTTTCTAGTTTAGCGACCAAGTGACTTAAGTTGTGAGTCGAGATCATCCAAGCCTAGTGTTGCATTATGGTGTGTGTGATATTATTTGGTATTAAAAGATGATATGTGAGTATATGTGGCTATGTGTACAATTATATTTATAAGGTGAATATAAATTGCGTGCATATAGGCCTAGTGCCATTTATGTTGTAAATAGGTTAAGTTGGTGAGAATATATTATAATGAGGATTATTATTATTTATGTAGGATCTCGAGACGAGGGTAAACTTGCCATAAAGGTCAAGTGAAACTTCCAGTTGCTCCTACCAGCCAGACCAGACCAGCCTTTCTCAAGGCAAGTGATTCAACCTGTCTTTCGTATTCACTACAAGTAGTTCATATATATTGATGCGATTATCCTGAGTGATTTTGATATCCTTAAACCAAGCATTTCTTAAGTTTATCTTTGAATATATAGAAATGCCATGAACCCTCAAGTATGTATTGCAAGTAGATCAAAAGTCTTATCATGATAGTATATCAAAGTAATTGGAATGCCATGATAAAATAAAGAGTTGTTATAATACTTGATTGATCCTCTTGAGTAATATGCTAATGATTCCTAAAGAATTGATATCTTACCCTGATGTTTGAACCCCTATAGAACTTTACCTTGATACCTAAAAGCCAGATATTCATCAAAGTTGTCCATAATTGATGGATACCCCTCTTTATTACCCTAAAGTTTGGAAATCCTGTTATACCTTGAGCTAAAGATCATTTCTTCATACCTTAATACCCTTAGTATTCTTGAAGCTTATCTTCTTGATGTTCCAGCACTTGTACCTTGTCAAAAACCATTGCTTTAAGCCTAGTTTGGCATTACTCATTCATAATATTTAATAGCCTTGCTTAATTTCCTTGTCCAAGTTTTTGTATATGGAAACCTTTCAGCTACCCCAATAGAGTAAAGTCTAGTGGATCATGGCCCTGAGATTCAGTATCGTATTTCCAGTGTTTCAAGTTTATCTATAATCCCTTGATAAAAAAATGTTACTGTTTAAAGAGATTGTGTTTAAATCGGCATCAGTTTTTGAAATGATTAAAATGTGGATTTTCAGTCCCAAAGGGGGATAAATGTTTTCTTTGATTAGTGGATCTGGACTGAGACGGGAGTCCTTTCCACACTTATATTATAGGCTTAAAAGTTGCCTAGGGATCCCATTAATGTTCTAGAACCCAGCGAGGTTCGGGATTACTTCGCGGCTAATCACCGGCTGTAATCCGTAGCGTCATAAAATGATTTTGATTAAGATATGATTTTGAAAATGTTTTCATACAAGCAAATGATGCCATCACCCAAAGTTTTATCTCTTATCATTATTGGTTATGTCTTCGCATTGTCATTCTTTAATATATATCTCGATTTATGCTTTGTACCACATTGTTTAGCACTTGTTGAGCATTTGGCTCACTCCTTGCTTTACCCTGATATTACAGCTAGCAGCTATGGTTAGATTCAAACAGACAGCACGTAAGACCTGTGATGCTGATGCGTATATTCGAGCTCAGGTAGAATAAGAGATAGTTTTGTGTGAGGATTCGATATTAAAATCAGTTGTAATAGATGGTAGTGTTGGGCTGTTCCAAACCCTAAACTGTAAGATCTTGGATTTGGTTATGTTTACTTTCTTCTAAATATTGTAATAGTTATATTTATTTTATTGGTTAAGTTGGGGGTGTGACAGGTTTTGGTATCAGAGCTACGGTTTAGAGTCCCTGGACAGCCCAAATAGGTTATAGGATATATGTATAGGCTATAGATAATATGCGAGAGAGTAGGTTAAGTAAATTTATTATTAATACTCCTCTTATTGGTTTGTCAGCAAGGGGCGCATTCCTCGGCACCCTCTGGTTCGGACGACACTATTGCTTTCTCCGTGTATGCTGAGTTGAGGCGCGAGTTTGACATGCTTCAGGGCAAGTACGACCGACTGATAGACCGACTGAAGAATGTGTACCCGGACAACCGAAACTATGAAGGGAAGCCCAAAGAGCAGATGACTGCGAGACTTGAGACCTTGGTTCAATACGTCAACAGTAATCTTGAGGAGATGCCAGCGCACCGGGACCGCACCAGCTAGTATGTCATCCAGATGGTGGCAGATGAGCTCCAGAGCATTGTGAAGACGCTTCGAGAAGAGAAGACTACCAAGCCCCGTTCTGATGGAGTGGAGCCTTAGTTCTTTCCATTATTTACCTTTTCATGTTGTTGTACTATCAGACTTCGTAGAATTCCCAGTTGTTTCCTTTAAATAAGCATGTTTTCCTAGAATCAGACTTTGTCCTAATCCTATGTATTGTGACCTTTAAATTTCAAATATTATGCACTGTCATTCCATTTGCTCTCAACTGTTATTTTATGCCTTCATATGTATCCCTATATCCGTTTAATTTGAAACTTGACCTCATATGTAAATAAGAATGCCATGCGATACCCTCGAATTTTCATCATTCATATCTGTTTTGACATAACTCTTATTTCAGGATCATGCCTCCCAAAAAGAAGAACCCAACAACCACATCCACCACAGACCCAAATATTCTTCGACCACTGGAAACTTTGCAACAGCAAACCAATGCTATAGCTCAACAACAACTAACTCTTCAACAACGAATTGAAAACCAAGATAACCGTGAACCACACCAACCACTCAAGCCACCAGTACCACCTCGACAAGTTGTCACTTTCAAGGCTTTTCAGAATGTGAATCCACCTGCATTTCATGATACCACTGATCCAGTAATAGCTAACACATGGATTAAGGAAATGGAAAGGGCTTTTGAGTTGGTACAGTTAGGAGATGATCAAAAGACGCCATATGCTACTTACTTCTTGAAAGGCGAAGTCATCTATTGGTGGGAATCAGTAAAAGCTATGGAAGCAACTCAGCAAGTTTCTTGGGAGAGATTTAAGAAGTTATTTCTGGAAAAGTATTACCCTAAGTACATGCAGAATCAGATGGAGCTTAAATTTCTTGAGTTGAAGCAAGGGAACATGACTGTACTGGAGTATGAGAAGAAGTTCACTGAGTTGTCAAGGTTTGTGACAAAGTATACTAGCACTAAAGAAGAAAAAGCGAAGAAATTTTAGCAAGGATTGGAGCCTTGGTGGCTATGTTTGAGCTTGAAACCTATGCGGGAGTAGTACAGAAAGCTACTCTGATTGAGAATAATGGGATGGAGTCAAGGAAGGAAAGAGATAACAAGAAGAGAAAGGTTCCATTTTATGGAGAAAAGTCTGAAGCCGGAAATTCACAAGATCGGAATGTAAAGAGGATTGGATTCCATAAGGGCGGAAATTTTCAAAAGAAAGGGAATTTGGGCAAAAGGCAAGAATCGAAGGGGAACAACCAGGCAAGCCAAGGACAAGTTGGAGAAAACAGGTTCCAGAGACCGGAATGCAAGCACTATGGAAGAAGACACCCCGGAGTGTGTAATAAACTGAGCATGACATGCTATAGGTGTAACCAGAAGGGACATTTGGCAAATGAGTGCAAGATGCCGAAGCCAAGAGTTACATGTTACAAGTGTGGAAGGACTGGACACATAGCTAGGGAGTGCAAGACAACCGGACCAGTCAAAACTCTAATGAATGTGGCAAGTACCAGTACAAGCGTGCCAGCCGAGGTATTGGCATTACCTCCACCACCTACAACAACCCCGCAAGCAACAATAAGGATATTTGATCTGAAAATGAAGGACGCTGTTCAGAACTCTGAGGTGATAGCAGGCACACTTTTACTCAATAATGTCAAAGCTAAAGTATTGATTGATTCGGGAGCAACAAGATCCTTCATATCAGAAATTTTTGTTGATAAACTTCAATTTGATAAAATGATTATGAGCGATGTAGTAAATGTGGTAATTGCAAACCAAGAGAAGATTCCTGTGAATTAATTCTGTCCGAAATGTGAGATTGATATTTCGGGGTATAAGTTTTCAGCCGACTTGATACTCTTCAAGTTGGGAGAGTTTGATATAATTTTAGGTATTGATTGGTTAGGGAAGAATAACGCTCAGATTAATTGTAAGACCAAGAAAGTGTATTTAAAGATGAAGAGTGGAGAGAAAGTAGTATTTAAGGGGCAGAGGCAAGAGCAATTGTTTCTTACAATCGTTCAGGCTAAGAAGCTACTTAGAAAAGGTTGTGAGTCGTTCCTAGCTTATGTAGTGGATTCAAAAAAAGGCAGTCCCAATATTGAAGATATCCCCTTAGTTAACGAGTTCCCAGATGTGTTTCCAGACGAACTACCGGGCTTACCCCCAGATCGATAAATCGAGTTCGAGATCAATCTTGCTCCAGGCACGGAACCAGTTTTAAAGGCCCCATATAGGATGGCACCAGCAGAAATGAAAGAGTTGGCGAGCCAGCTACAAGAATTATTGGATAAGGGAGTGATACGGCCAAGTACGTCGCCATGGGGAGCACCTGTTTTGTTTGAAAAGAAGAAAGATGGAAGTATGCGGCTATGTATAGATTATCGGGAGTTGAATAAGGTAACGATCAAGAACCGCTACTCGCTACCAAGAATAGATGACCTATTTGATCAGCTGAAGGGAGCAAAGTGCTTTTCAAAGATTGACTTGAGATCAGGATACCATCAATTAAAGATCAAGGAAGAATATATTCCCAAGACAGCATTCAGGATCAGATATGGGCATTATGAATTCCTAGTGATGCCGTTTGGATTGACCAACGCCCCGGCCGCATTTATGGATCTGATGAATCGGGTATTTAAAAAGTATTTGGACAAGTTCGTAGTAGTATTCATTGATGATATCCTTATTTATTCTAAGTCGGAAGAAGAACATAAGTAACACCTCTGGATAGCATTGGAGATACTTCGTCAAGAGAAGTTGTATGCCAAGTTTTCTAAATGTGAGTTTTGGTTAAAGGAAGTTCATTTTTTGGGACATGTCATTGGAAATGAAGGAGTTAAAGTAGATCCGGCAAAGATTGAGGCAGTTATGAGTTGGGAGAGGCCAAAGACACCTACGGAAGTACGAAGTTTTCTAGGATTGGCAGGGTATTATAGAAGGTTTGTCAAGGATTTTTTGAAAATTGCCACGCCATTGACCAAGTTAACCAGGAAGAATCAGAAGTTCGTATGGAGTGCAGAATGTGAGGATAGCTTTAAAGAGTTGAAACAAGATTGGTAACAGCTCCGGTGTTAGTACTATCAGATGACTAAGGAAACTTTATGATATTCAGCGACGCTTCACATAAGGGATTGGGCTGTGTACTAATACAATACAATAAGGTGATCGTGTATGCGTCAAGACAGTTAAAACCGCATGAGTTGAAGTACCTGACGCATGACTTGGAACTAGCCGCCATAGTGTTCGCACTTAAGATCTGGAGACATTACCTCTACGGAGAAAAGTGTGAAATCTACACAGATCACAAGAGTTTAAAGTACATTTTCACTCAAAAGGAGCTCAATATGAGGCAAAGGAGATGGTTGGAATTGATCAAGGGCTACGACTGCTCGATAAATTACCATCCTGGAAAGGCGAATGTTGTGGCCGATGCTTTAAGCAGGAAAGAGAGACTGAATATGATGAAAACACCAAAGGAATCGACTGAAGAGATTAAGAAATTTGGATTAGAACTGTGTAATTATGGAGTAGTTGAAGATTTTTGTCGTGCAATGACTTTTCAGCCAACACTAGTGGAAAAGATAAAGAAATGTCAAGAAGAGGTAATGGAGAAAGGGAAAAATCAGCTAACTGGAGAGGAGATTAGTACTCAAAAGGATGAGCAAGGGATACTAAGGTTTTCTTCAAGAATTTGGATTCCTCATGTACCTGAATTAAAGAATGAGATCCTACAAGAAGCCCATAATTCAAGATTTTCAATCCACCCGGGAAGCACCAAGATGTATCGGGACTTAAAGCAGAACTTTTGGTGGCCAAATATGAAGCGAGACGTGGCGGAATGGGTTGCGAAGTGTTATACTTGTCAGAAAGTGAAGGCAGAACATCAACGACCAAGAGGATTAATTCAGCCCCTAAAGATTCCAGAATGGAAATGGGAAAATATTGCTATGGACTTTATAGTGGGACTACCGTGAACGAAATCCGGACATGACGCTATATGGGTGATAGTTGATCGCCTTACGAAGTCGGCGCATATCCTTCCAATTAATGAGAAGTCGTCATTGGACACATTGGTTCATCTGTACGTGCGTGAAATCGTACTAAGGCATTGAGTACCCGTATCAATAGTTTCAGACAGAGATCCCCGATTTAACTCGAGATTCTGGAAGCAATTTCAAGAAAGTCTTGGCACGAAGTTGAATATGAGTACGGTGTACCACCCGCAGACCGATGGTCAGAGCGAAAGGATAATTCAAGCAATCAAAGACATGTTGCGCAGTTGTGCAATCGATTTTGCAGGAAGTTGGGACGACCACTTGCCATTGATTGAATTCTCTTACAATAATAGCTATCACTCCAGTATTGGCATGCCACCATAAGAAGCTTTGTACGGGCGAAAATGTAGATCACCGAAAAGTTGGGATGAAGTAGGAGAAGGAAGGATTCTCTGTCACACCCCCAACTAATCCAGCAAAATTAAATATAACTATTACATTATTTAAAAATAAATAAACATAACCAAATCCAAGATCTTACAGTTTAGGGTTTGGAACAGCCCAACACTACCATCTATTACAGCTGATTTTAAATATCGAGTCCTCACAAAAAACTACTATCTCTTATTCTACCTGAGCTCGAACATAAGCATCAGCATCATAGGTCTTACGGGCGGTCTGCTTGAATCTAACCATAGCTGCTAGCTGTAATATCAGGGTAAAGCAAGGAGTGAGCCAAATGCTCAACAAGTGCTAAACAGTATGATATAAAACATAAATCGAGATATATATTAAAGAATGACAATAGAAAGACATAACCAATGATAACGAGAGATAGAACTTTGGTGATGGCATCATTTTGCTTGTATCAAAACAATTTCAAAACCATATCTAAATCAAAATCATTTTATGACGCTACGGATTACAGCCGGTGATCAGCCGCGAAGTAATCCCGAATCTCGCTGGATTCTAGAACATTAATGGGAATCCCTAGGCAACTTTTAAGCCTAATATAAGTGTGGAAATGACTCGCGTCTCAGTCCAGATCCACTATTCAAAGAAAACATTTATCCCCCTTTGGGACTGAAAACCCATATTTTATTTATTTCAAAAACTGATGCCGAATTATAACAAAATCTCTTTTAACAGTAAACATTTTTATCAAGGGAATATAGATCAACTCGAAACACGGGAAATATGTTACTAAATCTCAGGGCCATGATTCACAAAACTTTACTCTATTAGGGTATAAAAAGGTTTTCATATGTCAAAACTTGGACAAGGAAATTTAGTGAGGCTAATGGATAATATGAAGGGGTAATGCCAAACTGGCTTAAAGCAATGGTTTCTCGTCAAGGTACATGTGTTGTATCATCAAGAAGATAAGCTTCATGAATACTAAGGGTGTTAAGGTATGAAGAAATGATCTTTAACTCAGTTTATATCAGAATTGTCAAGCTTTAAGATAGGAAAGAGGGGTATCAATCAATGAGGAATCACTTTGATAAATATCTGGCTTTCAGAGTTCAAGGTGAGGTTCTATAGGGGTTCAAGTAGCAGGATGAGATATCAATACCTAGGAATCATTAGCATGGTAATCAAGAGGATCAATCAAGTATTATAATAACCCTTTATTTTATCATGGCATTCATCTTACTTTAATATACTATCATGATAAGACTACTTTGCAATACGTACTCGAGGGTTCATGGCATTTCTATATGATTCAAAGATGAACATAAGATATGTTTGATCTAAATATATCAAAATGACTCAGGATAGTTGCATCAATATATATGAACTATTTACAGTGAATACGAAAGACAGGTTGAATCACTTGCCTTGAAAAAGGCCGGTCTGGTCTGACTGGTAGCAGCAACTGGAAGCTTCACTCGACCTTTATGGCAAGTTTTCCCTCGTCTCGAGATCCTACATAAATAATAATAATCCTCGTTATAATATATTCTCACCAACTTAACCTATTCACATCCCGTAATTAAACACAAATGGCACTTAGGCCTATATGCACTTAATTTGTATTCACCTTCAAAATATACTTGCACACAAAGCCACATATACTCACATATCATATTTTAATACCAAATATTACCATATACACCATAATGCAACACTAGGCTTGGATGATCTCGACTCACAACTTAAGTCACTTGGTCGCTAAACTGGACAAAGTCTTAAAATTTTGGCTTCCTAACTCGATGTGCCTTTACTAAACTATCCAAGACCTATTGACCCTCACCTAGGCCTTTTTCTCTACTGACCTTATACTATCTTACAACTATGGTGGTCAACCTAAATCTCACTCCTAAGTGTTCTAAAACTATGTGATAAGTGAAAGTGCTCACTGGTGCAAATTTCAGAATGTTATCTATGGTTTCCTGAGTGCATTAGACACCCTTAAACTATAGGTTTTCCTTCAAAACTTTTACACAAGACTCTCCTGACCTTAGGGCATCTCCCAAACTTGATGTGGCTCAAATACCTGGCTTGGGCCTTCTTGGGCCTAAGCTAAAAGTCCAAGGTTCCCCTGTTTTTCTTGGCAGAAAATGCCCTGACTTGAATTAACTTGTGACACATGGTTCTAACTCATGTCCTATGAACTATGGTTGGAAAAACTTCTCTGAAACTCCCTCTAACTAAGGCCCAACAGGGCCTAATGAGGGCCTACCCATGACATGGTCAAATCTCCCTATTTCTAAGTTGCAACAAAACTGTCCCCTTCTGGACATATTTTGTTATTCTACTTGTGCACCTGACCAAACGACATGCAAACCTCCAATCAACACCTAAAACCTTTTATATACTCCCAATAATAACTTCTGGTGGCTTGGGCCTCAAAGTGCACATCAATGACATGGTCAAAACTCACTCTAAACCTCAGGGTACTAAACTGATTTTCTGCAGAAACTATAACTCTCCTTTCTCCAAGGTTTTGACTTGACAAACTCAACCACCAACAACCCAATACCCAAACCAAGACTTAAACATGGAGATCTACTGAACTAACTCCCTTATACTCAAAATAATCTTGGTGGAGATCATCCTTACCTAAGGTGCAATCATGGCAAAACAAAAGAAACCACATATCATAACTCACAAATCATCAAGTTTTTGAAAATAACAAGTTGTATATTCTTTATAACATATACACGAATTATTACCATACATCAAGGAGCATTAATCAATATTAACACCTTATTCCTACTGAAATTAAAGCTTACTAACAACATCTTTCCAAATGATCAAAATCTTATAACATTCTAAGAGAAATTCACATGCATGCACGTTTTCGAGTTTTACCAACCAAAACAACATGTTTTCTAAATATATTTCACCATGAAATTGACATGAAAGCCTAGCATAAGCTATATCTAGATGATCACTTAGCATGCAAAGAGTTTCATCAAATTTTCACTACAAGATTCATGCCATTATCACATAAACATACAAAGATTGAACAAAGCAACAAGAATGATCTCAAGGACCATTCATTCGGCTCCCTTGAGGTCATGGCCGAATGAAATGGAAGGGAAATGGCCATTAAATATCAAAAGTTTCCTTCTCAAGACTTGGCATAAGCTATATCTAGATGATCACTTAGCATGAAAAGGGTTTTATGAAGTTTTTGATCCAAAATTTATGTTATCACCACCAAAACACATAAAAATGAAACAAGGCAACAAAATATTCTCAAGAACCATTCATTCGGCTCCCTCAAGGTCATGGCCGGATGAAGTGGAAGGGAAATGGCCATTCGACATCAGGAGTCTCTTCCTCAAGACTTGGAATTTCACCATTCCTTGTAGACCTCTCAAAAATAACCTTAAATCCATAAGAATCAAGATTGTACTTTGAGTTCCAACTAGAACCTTAACATGCAACCTTAAAACTTAAACTTTTTACTCAAAACTCCTTGAAATATATGTGATCATGAAATGGAAAGTAGTATTTACTTGTATAGAAGGTGGGAGCTTGGTTGAGGAATGAAGAAAATGGGGAGGGGGTTGGTCTCGGCTAAAACCCGAGAGTGAGGGGGAGGAGGGCCGAGAGTGAGAGAGGGAGGAGGGAGGGAGGAGAAAGTGTGGTGTGAGTGAAGTGAATGATCATGCCATTTGCTTGTTTTATGGTTTTTAATTTGACAAAATGTGAGTGGGAATGAGAATTGACAAGACTAATTTTCCAATTATACTTGGATCATTTTGTATGCAAGGGCAAAGAAGGAATTTGGCTAGTAAAATAAGAGTTAGTGGGGTTGGAATTGTCTCTTTAGCCCTTTAAATTGAATAGAAAAGGATTTTCATGCAAGGGCAACCATGTAATTTGCTAATTATGACAACTAAAATTTATAAAGATTTATTTTTATAAAATAAAATACAAGTTCAAAAATTATAAAATTTATACCATAAAATAACTTGGATTTTTAGAAATTTTATAAAACCACTTTTGAAATTTGTGAACAAAATAACTTTTAAAAAGAAATTTATTCAAGATTTAAAATATTCCTTATAAATCAAAAATGAAAGAAATAAATAAACTTTTGCTTCGAAAAATCATATACCACATAACGCAAATTTAAGACGCAGAAATTCTCATTCACACGAGCATACAATAATTGAATATATTGGCATTCGGTTTTAAAATTGCACCAAATTTACAAATAGTATTACACGAAAATGCCGGTTGTAACATCCTCTCCCCCTTAAGGGATTCTGTCCCTAGAATCTAAGAGAACAAATGAGGATACCAGGAACGCATATCAAACTCTAACTCCCAAGTCGATTCTTCGACCTTAGGGTTTCTCCAAAGTACTTTTACTAACTTTACTGTCATATTCCTAAGACTCTTCTCTTGCTAGTCGAGTATTTTGACAGGTTGCTCCACAAATGACAGGTCTGCCTGAATTTCTACAGGTTCATATTCTATCACATGGCTAGCGTTAGGATTATACTTCTTAAGCAACGACACATGGAACACATTATGCACATGCTGATACTGAGGTGGTAAGGCCAACTCCTAGGCCACCTTCCCTACTTGACTCAAAATTTCAAAAGGACCTATATATCTAGGTGCTAACTTCCCTTTCTTTCCAAATCTAGACAACCCTTTTCTAGGTGACACCTTCAACAAAACAGCTTCGCCAATTTGGAATCGAACATCCTTACGCGCTGGATCCGCATACTTCCTCTGTCTATCTTGAGCAGCAAGCAACCTTTTATGAATTAACTTGACTGTGTCATGCAACTGTTGTACCAATTCTGAGCCGAGAATCCTTCCTTCTCCTACTTCATCCCAACTTGTTGGTGATCTACATTTTCACCCGTACAAAGCTTCGTATGGTGGCATGCCAATACTGGAATGATAGCTATTGTTGTAAGAGAATTCAATCAACGGCAAGTGGTCGTCCCAACTTCCTGTAAAATCGATTGCACAACTGCGCAACATGTTTTCGATTGTTTGAATTGTCCTTTCGCTCTGACCATCAGTCTGCGGGTGGTACGCCGTACTCATATTCAACTTCGTGCCAAGACATTCTTGAAATTGCTTCCAAAATCTCGAGTTAAATCGGGGATCTCTGTCTGAAACTATTGATACGGGTACTCCATGCCTTAATACGATTTCGCGCACATACAGATGAACCAATTTGTCCAGTGACGACTTCTCGTTAATTGAAAGGGAATGCGCTGACTTCGTAAGACGATCAACTATAACCCATATATCGTCATGCCTGGATTTCGTTCGCGGTAGTCCTACTATAAAGTCCATAGCAATATTTTCCCACTTCCATTCTGGAATCTTTATGGGCTGAATTAATTCGCTTGGTCGTTGATGTTCTGCCTTCACCTTCTGACAAGTATAACACTTCGCAACCCATTCTGCCACGTCCCGCTTCATATTTGGCCACCAAAAGTTCTGCTTTAAGTCCCGATACATCTTGGTGCTTCCCGGGTGGATTGAAAATTTCAAATTGTGGGCTTCATGTAGGATCTCATTCTTTAATTCAGGTCCATGAGGAATCCAAATTCTGAAAGAAAACCTTAGTATCCCTTGCTCATCCCTTTGAGTATTAATCTCCTCTCCAGTTAACTGATTCTTCTCTTTCTCCATTACTTCTTCTTGACATTTCTTTATCTTTTCCACTAGTGTTGGCTGAAAAGTCATTGCACGATAAACTTCTTCAACTTTTCCACAATCACAAAGTTCCAGTTCAAATTTCTTGATTTCTTCAGATAGTTCCTTTGGTGTTGTCATCATATTCAGTCTCTCTTTCCTACTTAGAGCATCGGCCACAACATTCGCCTTTCCAGGATGGTAATTTATCGAGCAGTCATAGTCCTTGATCAATTCCAGCCATCTCCTCTGCCTCATATTGAGCTTCTTCTGAGTGAAAATGTACTTTAAACTCTTATGATCTGTGTAGATTTCACACTTTTCTCCGTAGAGGTAATGTCTCCAAATCCTAAGTACGAACACTATGGCGGCTAGTTCCAAGTCATGCGTCGGGTACTTCAACTCATGTGGTTTCAACTATCTTGACGCATACGCAATCACCTTACTATGTTGCATTAACACACAACCCAATCCCTTATGTGAAGCGTCGCTGAATATCACAAAGTTTCCTTGGTCATCTGGAAGCACTAATACCAGAGCTGTTACCAATCTTTGCTTCAACTCTTGAAAGCTATCTTCACATTCTGCACTCCATTCAAACTTTTGATTCTTCCTGGTTAACTTGGTCAATGGTGTGGCGATTTTCGAAAAATCCTTGACAAACCTTCTATAGTATCCAGCCAATCCTAGAAAACTTCGCACTTCCGTAGGAGTCTTTGGCCTCTCCCAACTCATAACTGCCTCAATCTTTGCCGGATCCACTTTAACTCCTTCATTTCCAATGACATGCCCCAAAAATTGAACTTCCTTTAACCAAAACTCACATTTGGTAAACTTGGCATACAACTTCTCTTGACGAAGTATCTCCAATGCTATCCAGAGATGCTGCTTATATTCTTCTTCCGACTTAGAATAAATAAGGATGTCATCAATGAATACCACTACAAACTTGTCTAAATACTTCTTAAATACTCGATTCATCAGATCCATAAATGCGGCCGGGGCGTTGGTCAATCCAAATGGCATTACTAGGAATTCATAATGCCTATATCTGGTCCTAAATGCTATCTTGGGAATATCTTCTTCTTTGATCTTTAATTGATGGTATCCCGATCTCAAGTCAATCTTTGAAAAGCATTTTGCTCCCTTCAGCTGGTGAAAAAGGTCATCTATTCTTGGTAGCGGGTAGCGGTTCTTGATCGTTACCTTATTCAACTCCCGATAATCTATGCATAGTCGCATACTCCCATCTTTCTTCTTTACAAACAGAACAGGTGCTCCCCATGGCGACGTACTTGGCCGTATCACTCCTTTATCCAACAATTCTTATAACTGGCTCGCCAACTCTTTCATTTCTGCCGGTGCCATCCTATATGGGGCCTTTGAAACTGGTTCCGTGCCTGGAGCAAGGTTGATCTCGAACTCGATTTGTCGATCTGGTGGTAAGCCTGGTAGTTCGTCTGGAAACACATCGGGAAACTCGTTAACTAGTTAACTACGGGTATATCTTCTATGCCGGGACTGCCTTTTTCTGAATCCACTACATAAGCTAGAAATAACTCACAACCTTTTCTAAGTAGCTTCTTAGCCTGAACGATTGTAAGAAATAGTTGTTCTTGCCTCTGCCCCTTAAATACTACCTTCTCTCCACTCTTCGTCTTTAAATACACTTCCTTGGTCTTACAATTGATCTGAGCGTTATTCTCTCCTAACCAATCCATTCCTAAAATTATATCAAACTCCCCCAACTTGAAGAGTATCAAGTCGGCTGAAAACTTATATCCCGAAATATCAATCTCACACTTCGGACAGAATTTATTCACAGGAATCTTCTCTTTGTTCGCAATTACCACATTTACTACCTCGCTCATAATCATTTTATCAAATTGAAGCTTATCAACAAAAGTTTTTGATATGAAAGATCTTGTTGCTCCCGAATCAATCAATACTTTAGCTTTGACATTATTGAGTAAAAGTGTACCTGCTATCACCTCAGAATTCTGAACAACATCCTTCATCTTCAGATCAAATGTCCTTGCTGTTGCTTGTGGGGTTGATGTAGGTGGTAGAGGTAATGCCAATACCTCAGCTGGCACGCTCGCACTGGTACTTGCCACGTTCATTAAAGCTTTGACTGGTCTGGTTGCCTTGCACTCCCTAGCTATGTGTCCAGTCTTCCCACACTTGTAACACGTAACTCCTGGCTTCAGCATCTTGCACTCATTCACCAAATGTCCCTTCTGGTTACACCTATAGCAGGTTATGCTCAGTTTATTGCACACTCCAGGGTGTCTTCTTCCATAGTGGTTGCATTCGGGTCTCTGGAACCTGTTTTCTCCAACTTGGCCTTGGCTTGCCTGGTTGTTCCCCTTTGATTCATGCCTTTTGCCCAAATTTCCCTTCTTTTGAAAATTTCCGCCCTTATGGAATCCGATCCTCTTTACATTCCGATCTTGTGAACTTCCGGCTTCAGACTTTTCTCCAGACTTTTCTCCAGACTTTTCTCCATACAATGGAACCTTCCTCTCCCTGTTATCCCTTTCCTTCCTTGACTGCATCCCATTATTCTCAATCAGAGAAGCTTTCTGTACTACTCCCGCATAAGTTTCAAGCTCAAACATAGCTACTCTATCTCTGATCCAAGGCTCCAATCCTTGCTGAAACTTCTTCGCTTTTTCCTCCTCGGTGCTGGTATACTTTGTCACAAACCTTGACAACTCAGTGAACTTCTTCTCATACTCCAGTACCGTCATGTTCCCTTGCTTCAACTCCAAAAATTTAAGCTCCATCTGATTCTGCATGTACTTAGGGTAATACTTGTCCAGAAATAACTTCTTAAATCTCTCCCAAGAAACTTGCTGGGTTGCTTCCATAGCTTTTACTGATTCTCACCAATAGATGACTTCGCCCTTCAAGAAGTAAGTAGCATACGGCGTCTTCTGATCGTCTCCTAACTGTACCAACTCAAAAGCCCTTTCCATTTCCTTAATCCATTTGTTAGCTATTACTGGATCAGTGATATCATGGAATGCAGGTGGATTCACATTCTGAAAAGCCTTGAAAGTGACAACTTGTCTAGGTGGTACTGGTGGTTCAGGTGGTTGGTGTGGTTCATGGTTATCTTGGTTTTCAATTCGTTGTTGAAGAGTTTGTTGTTGTTGAGCTATAGCATTGGTTTGTTGTTGCAAAGCTTCCAGTATTCGAAGAATATTTGGGTCTGTGGTAGATGTGGTTGTTGGGTTCTTCTTTTTGGGAGGCATGATCCTGAAATAAGAGTTATGTCAAAACAAATATGAATGATAAAATAATTTGAGGGTATCGCATGGCATTCTTGTTTACTTATGAGGTCAAGTTTCAAGTTAAGCAGATATGGCGATGCATATAAAAACATAAAATAACAGTTGAGAGCAAATGGAACAATAGAGCATGATTATTGAAATTTAAAGATCACAATACATAGGATTAGGACAAAGTCTGATTCTAGGAACAACATGCTTATTTAAAGGAAATAACGGAAACAACTGGGAATTTTACGGAGTCTGATAGTACAACAACATGAAAAGGTAAATGGAAAGAACTAAGGCTCCACTCCATCTGAACGGGGCTTAGTAGTCTTTTCCTCTCGAAGTGTGTTCACAATGCTCTGGAGCTCATCCGCCACCATCTGAATGACATACTGGCTGGTGCGGTCCCGGTGCGCTGGCATCTCCTCAAGCTTAGTGTTGACGTACTAAACCAAGGTCTCAAGTCTCGCAGTCATCTGCTCCTTGGGCTTCCCTTCGTAGTTTCGGCTGTCAAGGTACACGTTCTTCAGTCAGTCTATCAGTCGGTCGTACTTTCCCTGAAGCATGTCAAACTCGCTCCTCAACTCCGCATACACGGAGAAAACAATAGTGTCGTCCGACCCAGAGGGTGTCGAGGAATGCGCCCTTTGCTGACAACCAATAAGAGGAGTATTAATAATAAATTTACTTAACCTACTCTCTCGCGTATTATCTATAGCCTATATATATACCCTATAACCTATTTGGGCTGTCCAGGGACTCTAAACCATAACTCTGATACCAAAACCTGTCACACCCCCAACTAATCCAGCAAAATTAAATATAACTATTACATTATTTAAAAATAAATAAACATAACCAAATCCAAGATCTTACAGTTTAGGGTTTGGAACAGCCGAACACTACCATCTATTACAGCTGATTTTAAATATCGAGTCCTCACACAAAACTACTATCTCTTATTCTACCTGAGCTCGAACATAAGCATCAGCATCACAGGTCTTACGGGCGGTCTGCTTGAATCTAACCATAGCTGCTAGCTGTAATATCAGGGTAAAGCAAGGAGTGAGCTAAATGCTCAACAAGTGCTAAACAGTACGATACAAAACATAAATCGAGATATACATTAAAGAATAACAATGGAAAGACATAACCAATGATAACGAGAGATAGAACTTTGGGTGATGGCATCATTTTGCTTGTATCAAAACAATTTCAAAACCATATTTAAATCAAAATCATTTTATGACGCTATGAATTACAGCCGGTGATCAGCTGCCAAGTAATCCCGAACCTCGCTGGGTTCTAGAACATTAATGGGAATCCCTAGGCAACTTTTAAGCCTAATATAAGTGTGGAAAAGACTCGCGTCTCAGTCCAGATCCACTATTCAAAGAAAACATTTATCCCTCTTTGGGACTGAAAACCCACATTTTATTTATTTCAAAAACTGATGCCGAATTATAACAAAATCTCTTTTAACAGTAAACATTTTTATCAAGGGATTATAGATCAACTCGAAACACGGGAAATATGGTACTAATCTCAGGGCCATGATTCACAAAACTTTACTCTATTAGGGTATTAAAAGGTTTTCATATGCCAAAACTTGGACAAGGAAATTTAGTGAGGCTAATGGATAATATGAAGGGGTAATGCCAAACTGGCTTAAAGCAATGGTTTCTCGTCAAGGTACAGGTGTTGGATCATCAAGAAGATAAGCTTCATGAATACTAAGTGTGTTAAGGTATGAAGAAATGATCTTTAACTCAGGTTATATCAGAATTGTCAAGCTTTAAGATAGGAAAGAGGGGTATCAATCAATGAGGAATCACTTTGATAAATATCTGGCTTTCAGGGTTCAAGGTGAGGTTCTATAGGGGTTCAAGTAGCAGGATGAGATATCAATACTTAGGAATCATTAGCATGGTAATCAAGAGGATCAATCAAGTATTATAACAACCCTTTATTTTATCATGGCATTCATCTTACTTTAATATACTATCATGATAAGACTACTTTGCAATACGTACTCGAGGGTTCATGGCATTTCTATATGATTCAAAGATGAACATAAGATATGCTTGATTTAAATATATCAAAATGACTCAGGATAGTTGCATCAATATATATGAACTATTTACAGTGAATACGAAAGACAGGTTGAATCATTTACCTTGAGAAAGGCTGGTTTGGTCTGACTGGTAGGAGCAACTGGAAGCTTCACTCGACCTTTATGGCAAGTTTTCCCTCGTCTCGAGATCCTACATAAATAATAATAATCCTCGTTATAATATATTCTCACCAACTTAACCTATTCACATCCCGTAATTAAACACAAATGGCACTTAGGCCTATATGCACTTAATTTATATTCACCTTCAAAATATACTTGCACACAAAGCCACATATACTCACATATCATATTTTAATACCAAATATTACCATATACACCATAATGCAACACTAGGCTTGGATGATCTCGACTGACTGGTAGGAGCAACTGGATGCTTCACTCGACCTTTATGGCAAGTTTTCCCTCGTCTCGAGATCCTACATAAATAATAATAATCCTCGTTATAATATATTCTCACCAACTTAACCTATTCACATCCCGTAATTAAACACAAATGGCACTGTTTTTCTGGGCAGAAAACGCCCTGACTTGAATTAACTTGTGACACATGTTTCTAACTCATATCCTATGAACTATGGTTGGAAAAACTTCTCTGACACTCCCTCTAACTAAGGCCCAACAGGTCCTAATAAGGGCCTACCCATGACATGGTCAAATCTCCCTATTTCTAAGTTGCAACAAAACTGTCCCCTGCTGGACAGATTTTGTTATTCTACTTGTGCACCTAACCAAACGACATGCAAACCTCCAACTAACACCTAACTTTTATATACTCCCAATACTAACTTCTGATGGCTTGGGCCTCAAAGTGCACATCAAAGACATGGTCAAAACTCACTCTAAACCTCAGGGTACTAAACTGATTTTCTGCAGAAACTATAACTCTCCTTTCTCCAAGGTTTTGACTTGACAAACTCAACCACCAACAACCCAATACCCAAACCAAGACTTAAACATGGTGATCTACTGAACTAACTCCCTTATACTCAAAATAATCTTGGTTGAGATCATCCTTATCTAAGGTGCAATCATGGCAAAACAAAAGAAACCACATTTCACAACTCACAAATCATCAAGTTTTTGAAAATAACAAGTTGTATATTCTTTATAACATATACACGAATTATTACCATACATCAACGAGCATTAATCAATATTAACACCTTATTCCTACTGAAATTAAAGCATACTAACAACATCTTTCCAAATTATCAAAATCTTATAACATTCTAAGAGAAATCCACATGCATGCACGTCTTCGAGTTTTACCAACCAAAGCAACATGTTTTCTAAATATATTTCACCATGAAATTGACATGCAAGCCTAGCATAAGCTATATCTAGATGATCACTTAGCATGGAAAGAGTTTAATCAAATTTTCACTACAAGATTCATGCCATTATCACATAAACATACAAAGATTGAACAAAGCAACAAGAATGATCTCAAGGACCATTCATTCGGCTCCCTTGAGGTCATGGCCGAATGAAATGGAAGGGAAATGGCCATTCAACATCAAGAGCTTCCTTCTCAAGACTTGGCACTTCACCATTCCTTGTAGTCCTCTAAAAAACAACCTTAAATCCATAAGAATCAAGATTGTACTTTGAGTTCCAACTAGAACCTTAACATGCAACCTTAAAACTTAAACTTTTTACTCAAAACTCCTTGAAATATATGTGATCATGATATGGGAAATAATATTTACTTGTATAGAAGGTGGGAGCTTGGTTGAGGAATGAAGAAAATGGGGAGGGGGTTGGTCTCGGCTAAAACCCGAGAGTGAGGGGGAGGAGGGCCGAGAGTGAGAGAGGGAGGAGGGAGGAGAAAGTATGGTGTGAGTGGAGTGAATGATCATGCCATTTGCTTGTTTTATGGTTTTTGATTTGACAAAATGTGAGTGGGAATGAGAATTGACAAGACTAACCTTCCAATTATACTTGGATCATTTTGCATGCAAGGGCAAAGAAGGAATTTGGCTAGTAAAATAAGAGTTAGTGGGGTTGGAATTGTCTCTTTAGCCCTTTAAATTGAATAGAAAAGGATTTGCATGCAAGGGAAACCATGTAATTTGCTAATTATGACAACTAAAATTTATAAAGATTTATTTTTATAAAATAAAATACAAGTTCAAAAATTATAAAATTTATACCATAAAATAAGTTGGATTTTTAGAAATTTTATAAAACCACTTTTGAAATTTGTGAACAAAATAACTTTTAAAAAGAAATTTATTCAAGATTTAAAATATTCCTTATAAATCAAAAATAAAAGAAATAAATAAACTTTTGCTTGGAAAAATCATATACCACATAACGCAAATTTAAGACGCAGAAATTCTCATTCACACTAGCATACAATAGTTGAATATATTGGCATTCGGTTTTAAAATTGCACCAAATTTACAAATAGTATTACACGAAAATGCCGGTTGTAACATTCTTGGCTCGGAATTGGTACAACAGTTGCATGACACAGTCAAGTTAATTCAGAAAAGGTTACTTGCTGCTCAAACTAGACAGAGGAAGTATGCGGATCCAGCGCGTAAGGATGTTCGATTCCAAGTAGGCGAAGCCGTTTTGTTGAAGGTGTCACCAAGTGTTGTGCATATGTTGTGTACTTGATGATTTCATAAACAAAACATCTAAGTGGATTTTACTTAGTGAAATTATGTAGCACTCGACGGATAAGAATTATAGTCCCGACGGATAACTCATTATAGTCCCGATGGATGATTAACTTATTATCCATCGAGTGAGTAGCTTATGTAATAATAAGTTTGTAGCACAGTTATGTATGCACCTTTGTATAGAATCTGTAGTAGCATATAAGTCATGTTGACTTTAACTAGATATGCAGAATAGGTTGATTAATTGTACAGAAATGATGTCTTGTAATTCTGCATAATTGATATAGAGTCAAGTTCCAAAATAGCTACCGACGGATGATTAACAAAGCCATCGACGGATGATCAAATGACTATCAACGGATAATTAATATAGCAGTCGATGGATGATCAATTAAACCATCAACGGATGTTCTAAAAGTCGACGGATGATCATATGAAGAATTCAAACAACAGTTGAACAGTGAAAGCTGACACACAGCCGTCGAGATGTATACAAATACACTGTGAAAGCCCATTAACTGGGTAATAGAGGATGAAAAGCAGCAAAGCTTAAGACTGTTAGATTTTATATTTGTTCAGTCTTTTTAACTTTGTAATCTTGGTATTATATAAAACAAGAGAGTAGCAAATAGAAATTTTGAAGAAGCAGCTCGAGCGTGAACAAAAGGTGATTAAAGCATAGAAAACATCCAGGGATGTTCATGCTCAAATCACCAAAGTTCAAGGAATTGAGTCTTTTTGTGATGAAGCCTGGAAAAAGAAAAAAGAGAAACTAGAACCTATTTTGGTAGATGGGTTGCTGACAGATGTAGACTCGATGAATGATGAGGACTATCCGTCGGATAACAAAAAGTGTTATCCGTCGAATGATAAAAATCCTCATCCGTTGGCTGTAAGCAAACCCATTAGCAAAGCCAAATTAATCAAGCTAAATGATAAGTATGGGTCTGTTTCCAAGAACTTTGTTTCAGGAGAGTCAAGTCAAGCTAAGAAAGGGAAAAAGGCTAATGTTGGTCACATGATTGTCAAACAGTTAAGTGACAGACTTGAGAAAATAGAGGTAAAAACAGATACTAAAAGGAAAAACAATAGGAATGGTAAAGTAGGGATTAACAAACACAATAACTACACACCTGATAAATATGCTCCTAGAAAAATCTGTGTCAAGTGTGGTAGTGTAAATCATCTGTCTGTTAATTGCAAATCTGCCATGCCTACTCCCATGTCTGTTCAGCCTCAATTTTCTAACATGAATGCCATGTCTCCCATGCCTGTTAATGCTATGCCTACACAGAATATGAATGCACAGTTTGCTAATATGCCATTTGTACCTAATCCATATTATGCTGCATACAGTATGCCTCAAATGCCATTTATCATGCCTTACTGGAATAACATGTTTGCACCAAGCATGCCATTTCCTGTTAGCCATAATATGCATGATAATTCTGTTGCATTAAATGGTTTCAAAGGCCCAACCAAAATGACTAAGGAAGAATCTGAAATTCCTAAGTCAAATGAGTTAAGACCTAGGAAACAGAAGAAGAAAGCTAACAAGGCAGGACCTAAGGAAACTTGGGTACCAAAATCAACTTGATTTGATTTTGATGTGTGCAGGGAAACAGAAAGAATCTTTGGTACTTGGATAGTGGTTGTTCAAGACACATGATTGGTGATTCTACCCTGCTCACAGAGTTTAAGGAGAGAGCTGGCCCAAGTATTACTTTTGGAGATGACAGCAAAGGTTATACTGTGGGATATGGCTTGATTTCAAAGGACAATGTCATCATTGAAGAGGTTGCCTTAGTGGATGGTCTCAAATACAATCTGTTGAGTATCAGCCAGCTTTGTGACAAAGGCAACTCAGTAACCTTCAACAAAGAAGCCTGTGTTGTGACTAACAATCAAAATAACAAAGTGGTTCTCACTGGTGTGAGAAGAGGAAATGTGTACCTAGCTGACTTCAACTCAACTAAAGCAGAATCTGTAACTTGTCTTCTCAGTAAAGCAAGTCAAGATGAAAGTTGGCTATGGCACAAGAAGCTATCCCATTTAAACTTCAAGACCATGAATGAGATGGTAAAGAAAGAACTAGTAAGAGGCATTCCTCTAGTGGAGTTTACAAAGGATGGACTGTGTGATGCCTGCCAAAAAAGGGAAGCAAATCAAAGCATCACTCAGGAAGAAACTTGATTCAGCAATTGAAGAGCCTCTGCAACTGCTTCACATGGATTTGTTTGGACCAGTCAATGTATTGTCAATTTCAAAGAAAAGATTTTGCCTAGTAATTGTAGATGATTTCTCAAAGTTCTCTTGGACATATTTCCTAAAGTCTAAAGATGAGGCTAGTGAAATCATCATCAATCACATAAGGCAAGTTAACAATCATCCTGATTTCAAAGTTAGAAGAATCAGGAGTGACAATGGAACTGAGTTCAAGAACTATGTCATGAGAGCATTTTGTGAGGAAAATGGGATCTTGCATGAGTTTTCAGCAGCAAGGACTCCACAACAGAATGGAGTAGTGGAAAGAAAGAACAGATCTCTTATTGAAGCTGCAAGGACAATGCTCGAAGAATCAAAATTACCAACATATTTCTGGGCTTAAGCTGTAAACACTGCATGCTACACTCAGAACATCTCTCTGATTAATCAAGCAAGATGCATGACTCCTTATCAATTGTTCACGAACAAGAAGCCAACTCTAAACTTTTTTCATGTCTTTGGCTGTAAATGCTATATTCTGAGAAATCAAACAGATCAAAATGGGAAGTTTGATGCTAAAGCAGATGAAGGAATTTTTGTTGGATATGCTGTTGGTAAAGCATATATAGTCTACAATCTAAGAACCAACATTGTTGTGGAATCTATACATGTTGTGTTTGATGATAAAAGGATTGAAGGACTGAAAGATGGAGATTACCATGAGAGCCTCAAATTCGACAATGTTGAGATGGTCAGTGATGAAAGTGAAGATGAGAGTGATCAAGAAACAGTGTCTAAGGATAATGCAGACAAATCTACCACCAATGAAGCACAAAACTCAACATCCGTCGAGTTGCATAATGCTTCATCCATCGGAAGGCAATCTGTGTTATCCGTCGGAAGATAACCTACCTCATCCGTCGGTACTCAAAATTCACCATCCGTCGGGTTATCAAAAGGAGCAGGAAATCAAGGTAGATCACCCATAGAAATACCCCTTTCTCAAATCAAAGATCCACAAATTCAGGGGGAGTTTCCAGCAATCAAAACTCACACATCAAGACAATAATGAGGTCTCTTCATCTACAGCTAATCTACCTCAACCAAGGAAATGGACAAAAGATCACCCCTTTGAACTGATTATTAGTGATGTTTCTTCTAGAGTTCAAACAAGGAGAGCAACTCAGGAAGAATGTCTATACATCAGCTTTCTGTCAAAGGAAGAACCAAAGAAGGTAGAAGAAGCCTTGTTAGATCCTGATTGGATTTTAGCTATGCAGGAGGAGCTAAACCAATTTGAAAGGAATAAAGTATGGAAGCTGGTACCCAAGCCTAAAGGAAAGAATCTAATAGACACCAAATGGGTATTCAGAAATAAGATGGATGAAAATGGCATAGTAGTAAGGAACAAAGCCATATTGGTTGCTAAAGGCTATTTCCAGCAAGAATGAATAAATTTTGATGAAACATTTGCTCCTGTTGCAAGACTTGAAGCCATCAGAATCTTCTTAGCCTATGCAGCCCATGCCAATTTCAAGGTCTATCAAATGGATGTCAAAAGTGCCTTTCTGAATGGAGATTTGGAGGAAGAAGTGTATGTTAGTCAACCTCCTGGCTTTGAAGATCCAAATTTTCCAGAGTATGTCTATTATCTACTGAAAGCACTTTATGGACTGAAGCAAGCACCTAGAGGCTGGTATGACACTTTATCAAAGTTCCTTTTGGAAAATCACTTCACAAGAGGTACTGTAGATAAAACTTTATTTTTCAGAAATGTTAATGGCTCTAGCATACTTGTTCAAATTTATGTAGATGATATTATTTTTGGCTCTACAGATGAGAAACTTTGTAAAAAGTTTGCCAAACTGATGCAAAGTAAGTATGAAATGAGTATGATGAGAGAACTAACTTACTTTCTTGGTTTACAAGTTAAACAAGTTAGTGATGGAATATTCATTAGTCAAACTAAATATATTTTTGATCTTTTAAAGAAGTTTGATCTAATGGATTGCACATCTGCAAAAACTCCCATGGCCACTACAACTAAGCTTGAATTAAACACTACTGAAAAGTCTGTGGATATTTCAAGCTATAGAGGCATGGTTGGCTCACTTCTGTACTTAATAGCTAGTAGGCCAGATATAATGTTTGCTACATGTTTATGTGCTAGATTTCAGGCTGATCCTAGAGAATCTCACTTGATATCTATTAAGAGAATTTTCAGATATCTCAAGGGAACACCAAAACTTGGCATTTGGTATCCTAGAGATTCTGGTTTTGATCTAACTGGTTATTCAGATGCAGATTATGCAGGTTGCAGAATTGACAGAAAGTGTACAACAGGAACTTGTCAATTTCTAGGAAACAAGCTTGTGTCCTGGTTCAGTAAAAAGCAAAATTCAGTTTCTACTTCTACAGCTGAAGCTGAATATATTGCTGCTGGCAGTTGCTGTGCACAGATTTTATGGATGAAAAATCAATTGCTAGACTATGGTTTGCAAGTTGAGAGGATTCCTATTTTCTGTGACAACACAAGTGCAATTGCCATCACTGAAAATCCAGTGCAACATTCAAGGACAAAGCACATAGACATCAAGTACCATTTCATAAGGGAACATGTAATGAGTGGTACTGTAGAGTTACATTTTATTCCAAGTGAGAAGCAACTTGCAGATATCTTTACCAAGCCACTGGATGAATCCACTTTTTCAAGGTTGGTAAGTGAGTTAGGTATGCTTAACTACTCTTGAATTTATCTGAGTTATTTTGCAAGTTGAAATGTAGCCAGAAATTTAACTGATCTTTAGTCATGGATGAAATTTTGGCTAAGTCAAAATTTGCATCTCGACGGATGACCATTATCCATCGAGTTGAATCATTCGTCGATATACTACTTGCAAATAAAAATCAATTACTTTTCTGCAATCTTTTAAAACTCGACGGATAACAGTTTATCCTCATCCGTCGAACTGTCTAAATCTTAACCGTTAATTCTCTGAACATTATCCATCGAGTATACTTACAGTTTGTAAGTATTACACGACGGATAATGGGTGGAATTTTTACAGTTTATTTTTAAAACGGCTATTTTAGGCAATTTCTATTGATTAATTTACTCTTCTTTTTTATTTTTATCCGTTGTTTTTTGAGAGAGTATAAAAGCTTATTTCATTTCAATTGTTTTCTTTTATCATTCTCAAATTCAACTGATTTTATTTTATTCTCTCTCAAGCAAATATCCTCTTTCTCTTCAAGCTTTCATTCTCTAACAATGGCACATGTAGTAAAGATTATGTCTCAGACTGGGTTCATTTATGAGAAGAACAACTTCACTGCCTTGGTCAATAAGGGTATTCAGCAATCAAAAGACTATCACAAGATGATGGACTTCGTGAAGAACTGTAAGTTAAGTTATGCCATGCTTGAGTCACCCACAATTTATTGTGAAGTTGTTGAAGAGATGTGGACTACTGTAATCTAAAACTCTACTGACAAAACCATCACTCTAACTATTAAAGGTAATGAGTTCTGTATCAATAGTGATGTGATAAAAGCATGTTTCAAAATTCCTGAAGATAATGTAACTTCACCACACAATGACACTGATATTATCAATATGCTTAATTCCATGCATTATGCACTTCCTACTACTAAGCTAAGTGATATTAGAAGATTAGGTCTTAGGAAGGAATGGAGTTTCATGTGTGATGTTGTGACTAAAGTTTTCTCTGGAAAAATCAGTAATTTTGATTCTGTGAACATTTCCATGCTTAACATGCTATACATGCTAGTTACAGATAAATTTTACAATTTCAGTGACCTTGTCTTGTATGAGTTAGGTTTTAAACTAGGTGAGTTAGCCAAAAGGGGAAAGAATGTATATTATGCTAGATTTTTCATGATATTGGCTAACCATCTCTGTCAAGAGATTTTACTTGAGAACCCAAACAACAAATTAGCTTGTTGGGTTCAAGAGAGAAGAATCATTGCCGATTTGAACAGAGCCAACCATCATAGGGATGTGCCAATGTTCTACTTCCCTGTAATGCAGACACCTCTGGTAAGTGAGGTAAGTTAATCCATACCCTCAACTGTTCCAATCTCCTCAATTTCTTTGAGTTCAGGAGTAGCTATGGCAACTGTGACAATGACCAAACAGTTGCCTACCAAAGCTGCCAAAACAACTATAATTTCCAAATCCAAGTCAAAGAAAACCCCCTCTGGTATCTCTCAAAAGGTACCAGTTGAAAAATCTACCAAAGCCTAAGAGGGGACTGTGAAGGAGGGTCAGTTAGGTGAGGGAAGGGGTGAACATCAAAGAAACCCCAAGGATAAGGTTGGAGAGTTGAGTGAATCCCAGCCTAGCCACACTGCAGTTTCCCAACAAACTGCAGTGCTTAAAAAGGACAAAAGCTCACTTCTAGCTGCATCCTCCCAAAAGGATGTGGCTATTGAACAAAGCTCTCAGCCAAGAGTACAGGACAAAAGGGTTAGGGACACAAGCTCACCCCAAACTTACACAAGAAAGAAGAAACCCAAAACAACTGGGGATGCACAGGGCTCACACACAGTGCAAACTGGTGCTAAAGACACAGTCCCTGCACTTTCTCAAATTCAGATTGATGTGGCTCCAATAAATGTGGAGTCACAACCAAAATCTCTTATAATAGAAGCCTCTGAAACACCATACTCACCAACAAACTCTCTGGAAGTGGATATGATAAACACTTCAATTCCTGATTCCCCTTCTTTAACTCTGTTGGGGAAGCCAAAATCTAGTGCAAGTGAGCATCATCTTTTAGATGATTTGTTGGCTCACTTGCCAATTCTTTCAGATACTATTGTGACATCTGTGCCTCAAATAAATCAACACAGAGTCAACAATAGTTTCTCTTCCCACCTCATTCATTTCTACTCTCTCGATGGATATTGCTCATCCGTCGAGTAGTGATTGTATTCCGACGGATAAGCTTAATAGCACTTATCCATCGGATAGCTTTACCACTCACATGATGGATATCACTTATCCGTCGAGTGTCTCTGCACAACTTTAAACTTCAATTATTTCTAGTGCAGAAGATTTAGTGGTAATACAGTCACTCTTAGGACTGAGAGAGGAGAGTGCATTGAGTGAGAGGCTGGGTTGCTCCCAGGCAAAAGGAGAGGAAAATAGTGAATCTCAGCAATCCATTTATTCAGGATTGGCAAAAGTGAGTGAGAGGAGTCCCACCTTAGTAGGTGAAGGTGAGGGTGTGAGGGTGGGGAGCCAGGGTGAGACCCTGATGCAACAAAAGAGAGATTATGAGAGAAAGGCAGGTACAGGAGAAATAAGGGTGGATCCAGCCATTGCTAGTGAGTCAATGATTGTGGATGATGCTGAAAAGGGAAGACAATTTCAGCAACATTACAAAGCTGAAATTGATAACATTTCCTTGGATGCTGACACTTTTACTCATCCTGTGTCAGCCTATCAATTGTTGGTTGCTCAGGGCAATGTGGAGGCAGAACAGACTTTGAATTTAGTACACACCTCAGAATCTCTTCAAAGAGATAAAGCTGCTGTCAATAGGATGCATTCTCAAGCTGGTGAGCCATCTGAAGAATTTGGAGTAAATTCTAATGATGATGACTTTGTTTCTTTGGATGGAAGCATGAACTTAGGGGGAGATGAAGGCCCAAGTTCTGTTTTAAATTTACCTGGATGGGCATGTACAAAGGAATTTACACCAGGATAATTTGATGTGTCTTTGGTCAAGCAAGTGATGGCTATTCAAAAGGCCCTTCAGGAAACTTCAGATGCTGGTACCAAGGCTATTCTTCAAGCTCACCTAGACTCTCTACATCTCATGAAGATCCAGCACTTAAGACAGAATATGAGTGTGGATGAACTAAAAAGAGATATAGCTGACTTGAAGACATACAATTCTGAGAAGCTGGATTCAGTAATGCCATATGGTACCATGCAAGATCTATTACTAAGATTGAGGAGAGAATCAGATTCTGAAAAGAAGCTAGCCAAGATGGAAAACATAGTTCAAGTTATTGAGAATTCAGTGGCTATCCTTCTTCAAAATCAACAGACTCAGACAAATCTTCTCATGCAACTGGCTAAAGCACAAGGCCTAACTCCTCAACTTGATGATAACATAAAGGGGGAGAGAGAGTCAAGTAAGGGGGAGAAAGGACCAATTGAGGGGGATAAACTTCAAGTACAAATCAACAAAGTAATTGTACCTTCAATTACCATCTCCAAGCCAACAGTTGCAGATGGTATAGATCTAATTAAAGCAGCAGCAACAAATTTGAAAGTTGCTGAAAAAGGAAAGTTGAGTTTGATCAACTGGAATAAGATTGATGAGGAGATACAGAAAAAGTTTGAACTAGTCAAGGAGCCAGTTCAGTCGGTCATCCATCACTCTCATGTCAAGCCAATCAGTGTGAATGAGATGGGCATGAACTATCTGAAAAAAGGACAATCTTCCTGCATCAAGTCTACAAAGGCTGAAATAATTCTTAAACCAAGGGCAAATTATCCAAAATCATCTTGGAAGAACCCTATGGACACTATGTATGAGACATCCAAGCCTGATAAAAAGAAGCTTCTGTCAAGATCTATTGTCTTCTATAAAGATCCAGCTGATTCAGCTTCAAAAAGGAGAATTGCTAAGATATTCAGAAATGGAAAGGAAATTTGTGTGGTACCTGGACATCCACAATTTGCTCAAGCAAAGAAAGAAGAAAAAGCCAGATTAAAGCAGGAAAAGAGATAAGCTGCTCTAGATGCAAAGAAGTCTAAACAAAAGAAAGAACATATTGTTATCTTGGCCAAACTACAGGCTGTAAACTCTTCTCAACAAATTCCCTCTCAACCATCTGAAGCTGCTGAATCAAAGAAGAAGATTGAAGAACAGAAGAAATCCCCAAGGAAGAAAGAATTGGCTAGAAGAACAAAAAGGAAACTGGATGTTGTTGACAAGGAATTGGAAGATCAATTTCCTAAGGAATCCACACCAGCTACAACTCAAGCATCAAAGCCCTCTGTGGTATTTGAAGACATAAGGGTGGTGGATCCCTACAGGAACATACATGGTGAACCTATTGTGCCAAATGATGAGCCAATAGAGTGGGATAACATACCAATTCCTGACTTCAACTTACCAATCCTTAGCAAGCCAAAATGGACAAAGTCAAGGGCAGTCAAGAAAGTGAAGCTGTCACCTCTCAAATCCAAGTCAGTAGTTAAAGCTCAACCCAAGGTCAACAGGGGAGACTACTTGTACTTGTGTGACATCAAAGAATTTTCAGATCTAAATCTTTATCTGGATGAACTGGATGAAGTAAGGGCAATTGATGCTTACAGAAACCTACCTGAAAGGTTGGTGTTCAAGTACAAAGGAGGAAGGGAGATTCAGTGGCCACTTCACAGGATTCTTCAAGAAAGCCAAGCTGTGCTGATTAAAGTCTATTCATCCTTCAAGAAAAACTTTGGGTTCAATGTAACTGCAAGAAGACTAGTATTGAAGAAGATTGAATAGCTAAGGAGTGTTAGAGCTAAGGATGCACTCCCAAAGACACTAATCATCCCATATACAGGGAGAAGAGTGCATCTAAGGCCCTACTGGCTGATGGAATTCATGGATAACAAGGGTGTAAGAAGATTCTTCAGATTAGAAGACCAATTGAGTATCTCTAGCAATGAGACTCTCTTGGAAATGCAAGAAAATCTAGATCTCTCAGAATCTGATGAACTAGAATTCCACAGGCAGCTCTAGAATCAAATTAAAGAAAATAACAGAAAGCTTGGAAGAAGATCCAGACCTTCAAGGAACTAGAAAAATCTGCTCAGGCTAGAGAACCATCTTGAATTGACTGTGAGCCAAACCTTGTTCATTTTAATTAATTGAAGCACTTTCAGTTTTATCTACTTATCTTTAAAGATATATGTTCAGGATGTTTTGTTATCATCAAGTATCTCTTAATTTATGGCTACAATTCCAGTAGACATAAATTGGGGGAGATTGTTGTGCATATGTTGTGTACTTGATGATTTCATAAACAAAACATCTAAGTAGATTTTACTTAGTGAAATTATGTAGCACTCGACGGATAAGAATTATAGTCTCGATGGATAACTCATTATAGTCCCGATGGATGATTAACTTATTATCCATCGAGTGAGTAGTTATGTAATAATAAGTTTGTAGCACAGTTATGTATGCACCTTTGTATAGAATCTGTAGTAGCATATAAGTCATGTTGACTTTAACTAGATATGCAGAATATGTTGATTAATTGTACATAAATGATGTCTTGTAATTCTGCATAAGTGATATAGAGTTAAGTGCCAAAATAGCTACCGACGGATGATTAACAAAGCCATCGACGGATGATCAAATGACTATCAACGGATGTTTAATATAGCAGTCGACGGATGATCAATTAAATCATTAACGGATGTTCTGAAAGTCGACGGATGATCATATGAAAAATTCAAACAGCAGTTGAACAGTGAAAGCTGACACACAGTCGTCGAGATGTATACAAACACACTGTGGAAGCCCATTAACTGGGTAATAGAGGACGAAAAGCAGCAAAGCTTAAGACTGTTAGATTTTATATTTGTTCAGTCTTTTTGACTTTGTAATCTTGGTATTATATAAACCAAGAGAGTAGCAAATAGAAAAATAACCGAGATAGCTGAGAAACACAAAAACAGAGAAATCTTTGTAATCAGAATCTTTAGCATTTCCTGTATTCTCAGTAGTTCCATTTGTAAGCAACTGTGAGCATTTCTGCACACAGAGTCCTCTCGATATATTATATATATCTCTGGTGGAATTGTTTAAATCCACCAGAAAGTTTTTAAAGACTCTTGTTTTTAATTACTTATGTTTTGATTCAATTAAGTTTACATTCCGCATTGTGCTAATCAAAACAAATATATCTATAATCCAGTTGAACATTTTTATTTCAAGAAAAAGGTTCAAGAATTCCATTCAACCCCTCTTCTGTAATTCTTGCTATATTGTTAAGGGACTAACACCAAGAAAAGGGTTATCTAGATTTGGCAAGAAAGGGAAGTTAGCACCTAGATATATAGGTCCTTTTGAAATTTTGAGTCAAGCGGGGAAGGTAGCCTACGAGTTAGCCCTACCACCTCAGTATCAACATGTGCATAATGTGCTCTATGTGTCGTTGCTTAAGAAGTACAATCCTGACGCCAACCATGTGATAGAATATGAACCTGTAGAAATTCAGGCAGACCTATCATTTGTGGAGCAACCTGTCAAAATACTCGACTGGCAAGAGAAGAGTCTTAGAAACAAGTCAGTAAAGTTGGTAAAAGTACTTTGGAGGAACCCTAAGGTCGAAGAATCGACTTGGGAGTTAGAGTCTATTATGCATTCCCGGTATCCTCATCTGTTCTCTTAGATTCTGGGGACAGAATCCTTTAAGGGGGAGAGGATGTTACGACCGGCATTTTCGGGTAATATTATTTGTGGATTTGGTATAATATTAAAGCCGAAAGTAAATATGTTCTATGATTGTACGTTTGTGTTAGTGAGAATTTCTGCATTATAAATTTTTTATGTGTAGTAGATGATTTTTTCAAAGCAAAAGTTTATTTATTTCCTTTATTTTTGATTTATAAGGAATATTCTAGGCCTTGGAGAAATTTTCTTTTAAAAGATATTTTGTTCACAAATTTTGAAAGTGGTTTTATAAAATCTCTAAAAATCCAAATTATTTTATGGTATAAATTTTATAATTTTTGAACTTTTATTTTATTATATAAAAATAAATCTTTGAAAATTTAGTTGCCTAATAATTATCAAATTACTTGGTTACCCTTGCATGCAAATTCTCTTCTATTCAACCAAGGGGCAAGGAAGTCATTTCCAACCCCACTCACTTTCATTCTACTAGCCACATTACTATTTTGTCCTTGCATGCAAATCTACCTAACTATGTTGGAAGGTTATTCTTGTAATTTCTCTTATCCACTCACTTGTGGGCAAATAAAAACCAAGTAAACATGATAAATACTCCACTTTCACTCCACCATTTCCACACTCCCCCTCTCTTCTCGGCCCTCCCCCTCTCCTCTCGGGTTTTTAGCCGAAAACCTACCCCCTCCCCTTTTCTTCATTCCTCATTCAAGCTCCCACCTTCCATACAAGTAAATATTACTTCCTATATCATGATCATATATAATTCAAAGAGTTTTGAGTGAAAAGTTTAAGTTTTAAGTTTGCATGTCAAAGTTTTAGTTAGAACTCAAAGTACAATCTTGATTCTTATGGATTTAAGGTTGTTTTTGAGAGGACTACAAGGAATGGTGAAATGCCAAGTCTTGAGGAAGAGACTCTTGATGTTGAATGGCCATTTCCCTTCCACTTCATTCGGCCATGACCTTGAGGGAGCCAAATGAATGGTTCTTGAGAATATTTTGTTGCCTTGTTTCATTTTTATGTGTTTTGGTGGTGATAACATAAATTTTGGATCAAAAACTTCATAAAACCCTTTGCATGCTAAGTGATCATCTAGATATAACTTATGCTAGGCTTGCATGTCGATTTCATGGTAAAATATATTTAGAAAATATGTTGTTTTGGTTTGTAAGACTCGAAGTCATGCATGCATGTAGATTTCTCTTGGAATGTTGGAAGATTTTGATCATTTGGAAAGATTTTGTTAGTAAGCTTTAATTTCAGTAGGGATAAGATATTAATATTGATTAGTACTCCTTCATATGTGGTAATAATTCGTATATATTTTATAAACAAATATACAACTTGTTGTTTTCAAAAACTTGATGACTTGTGAATTGTGTAATGTGATTTCCTTTGTTTTGCTATGATTCACCTTAGGTAAGGATGATCTCCACCAAGATTAGTTTGAGTGTAAGGGAGTTAGTTCAGTAGATCACCAAAGTTAAGTCATGGTTTGGGTATTTGGGTTGTTGATGGTTGAGTTTGTCAAGTAAAAACCTTGGAGAAAGGAGAGTCTTAGTTTCTGCAGAAAATCAGTTTAGTACCCTGAGGTTTAGAGTGAGTTTTGACCATGTCATTGTTGTGCACTTTAAGGCCCAAGCCACCAAAAGCTAGAATTAGGAGTATATAAAAGGTTTTAGGTGTTGGTTGGAAGTTTGCAAGTCGTTTGGTTAGGTGCACAAGTGGAATCACAAAATCTGTCCAGCAGGGGACAGTTTTGTTGCAACTTAGAAATAGGAAGTTTTGACCATGTCATGGGTAGGCCCTCATTAGGATCTGTTGGGCCTTAGTTAGAGGGAGTGTCAGAGGAGTTTTTCCAGCCATAGTTCATAGGAATTGAGTAAGAACCATGTGTCACAAGTTAGTTCAAGTCAGGGCGTTTTCTGCCCAGAAAAACAGGGGAACCATGGACTTTAAGCTTAGGCCCAAGGAGGTCCAAGCTAGGCCCTTGAGCCACATCGAGTTTTGGAGATGCCTTATGGTCAGAAGAGTCTAGTGTAAAAGTTTTGGAGGAAAACTTGTAGTTTAAGGGTGTCTAATGCACTCAAGAAATCATAGATGTCATTCTGAAATTTACTCCAGTGAGCACTTTCACTTATCACATAGTTTTAGAGCACTTATGAGTAAGACCTAGGTTGACCACTATGGTTGCAATATAGTAAAAAGCCATTAGGATTAAAGGCCCAAGTGAGGGTCAATAGGTTTTGGATAGTTAAGTAAAGGCACATTGAGTAAGGAAGCCAAAATTTAGAGACTTTGTCTAGTTTAGCGACCAAGTGACTTATGTTGTGAGTCGAGATCATCCAAGCCTAGTGTTGCATTATGGTGTGTATGATATTATTCGGTATTAAAATATGATATGTGAGTATATGTGGCTATGTGTACGATTATATTTATAAGGTGAATATAAATTGCGTGCATATAGGCCTAAGTGCCATTTGTGTTGCAAATAGGTTAAGTTGGTGAGAATATATTATAATGAGGATTATTATTATTTATGTAGGATCTCGAGACGAGGGTAAACTTGCCATAAAGGTCGAGTGAAGCTTCCAGTTGCTCCTACCAGCCAGACCAGACCAGCCTTTCTCAAGGCAAGTGATTCAACCTGTCTTTCGTATTCACTATAAGTAGTTCATATATATTGATGCGATTATCCTGAGTCATTTTGATATACTTGAACCAAGCGTTTCTTAAGTTTATCTTTGAATTATATAGAAATGCCATGAACCCTCAAGTACGTATTACAAGTAGATCAAAAGTCTTATCATGATAGTATATCAAAGTAATTGGAATGCCATGATAAAATAAAGAGTTGTTATAATACTTGATTGATCCTCTTAATTAATATGCTAATGATTCCTAAAGTATTGATATCTCACCCTGATGCTTGAACCCCTATAGAACTTTACCGTGATACCTAAAAGCCAGATATTCATCAAAGTTGTCCATAATTGATGGATACCCCCCTTTATTACCCTAAAGTTTGGCAATCCTGTTATACCTTGAGCTAAAGATCATTTCTTCATACCTTAACACCCTTAGTATTCTTGAAGCTTATCTTCTTGATGTTCCAGCACTTGTACCTTGTCAAAAACCATTACTTTAAGCCTAGTTTGGCATTACTCATTCATAATATTCAATAACCTTGCTAAATTTCCTTGTCCAAGTTTTTGTATATGGAAACCTTTCAGCTACCCCAATAGAGTAAAGTCTAGTGGATCATGGCCCTGAGATTCAGTATCGTATTTCAAGTGTTTCAAGTTGATCTATAATCCCTTGATAAAAAAATGTTACTGTTTAAAGAGATTTTGTTATAAATCGGCATCAGTTTTTGAAATGATTAAAATGTAGATTTTCAGTTCCAAAGGGGGATAAATGTTTTCTTTGATTAGTGGATCTGGACTGAGACGCGAGTCCTTTCCACACTTATATCATAGGCTTAAAAGTGGCCTAGGGATCCCATTAATGTTCTAGAACCCAGCGAGGTTCGGGATTACTTCGGGGCTCTCACCGGCTGTAATTCGTAGCGTCATAAAATGATTTTGATTAAGATATGATTTTGAAAATGTTTTGATACAAGCAAATGATGCCATCACCCAAAGTTTTATCTCTTGTCATTATTGGTTATGTCTTCGCATTGTCATTCTTTAATATATATCTCGATTTATGCTTTGTACCGCATTGTTTAGCACTTGTTGAGCATTTGGCTCACTCCTTGCTTTACCCTGATATTACAGCTAGCAGCTATGGTTAGATTCAAGTAGACAGCACGTAAGACCAGTGACGCTGATGCGTATGTTCGAGCTCAGGTAGAATAAGAGATAGTTTTGTGTGAGGATTCGATATTAAAATCAGTTGTAATAGATGGTAGTGTTGGGCTATTCCAAACCCTAAACTGTAAGATCTTGGATTTGGTTATATTTACTTTCTTCTAAATATTGTAATAGTTATATTTATTTTGTTGGTTAAGTTGGGGGTAGTGACAAATATGGTTTTAAGATAAGATCTCAACTCAGTAATATCATCAGTATGAAAAGCATAAGTTGTTTGAGGTACATTTAACTCAGCAACATCAGAACTGCTATCAGCATTTGCCATCAAGGAATAGTTCTCCTCATGTTCAGAATCTGAAGTGTCTGTCCAGCTTTTCTTCTTTGTGACAAGCGCCTTGCCTTTGTCACTTTTTCCTTTCTTGCAATCAGGAGATATGTGGCCTTTCTCACCACAATTGTAGCATTTAACATTTGAGTAATCTCCTCTGTCAGACTTTCCTGCTTTGCCTTCAGATTTTCTGAATCCCTTCTTATTAGAACTTCCACTTTTCCTGGAAAACTTCTTTCCCCTTCTGAATTTCCTGTAGGCTATCTTTGTGATGCCCTTCACCATAAGAGCACACAATCTCATCATCTCTTCATCAGCATCCATCTCAGATATACTTTTAGTTTTTGAATCCTCATCATCATCAGAACTTGATGAATCTGAATCAGACTTTGTGATGAGAGCCTTTCCTTTGCCTTTCTTTGAGACAACCACTTTGGGGGATTCCTCCTTAGCCTTAAGAACAACTGTTCTTGACTTTCTCCCATGCCTCTTGCTTCTTTGATCTATCTCAAGTTCATGAGTTTTGAGCATACCATAAATTTCATCAAGAGTAGTTACATCAAGAGCATAGTTGTCTCTTATAGTAGTTGCCTTCAAATCCCAACTTTCAGGAAGAGCTAAAAGGAATTTAAGATTAGTATCTTCAAGATCATATTCCTTATCCATCAGTGACAGATCATTCAAGAGTTTGACAAATCTTTCATATAAACCAGTTAATGACTCATCAGGTTTTGAGTCAAAGTGCTCATACTCTTGAGTGAGTATAGTCCTCCTGTTCTTCTTAATTGAATCAGTTCCCTGGAATCTTGTCTCCAAGGCATCCCATATCTCCTTTGTAGTCTTGCAGTTAATTACACTGTTTGACATGACATTATCAATGGCACTATGCAGCAGATGTCTTACCTTTGCAAACTTGGCAATAAATGAGATATCTTCAGCTGTGTACTCACTTTTCACCTTTGGTACAGTCTGTGCTGGCTGATCTGCAACTACAACATAGAGCTTGGTTGGCTTATATGGACCTTCATTAATTCTGTCAAGGTATTCTGGATCTGTAGCTTCCAGAAACATAGTCATCCTTACTTTCCATATGGGATACTCAGAAGGTTTCAGTATGGGAACCCTAATAGTCTCATATCGATTTTGGATTTGAGTCTTTGGAGTTTCTTCAGTTTTGGTGGGCTTGGTTGGAGTTTTCTCTACTTCAGACATGATTGTTTTGGATCTTTACTGTATATGTGTTAAGAGATTGCTCTGATACCACTTGTTAGGTCACACACATTGTAAAGGGGGTTGAATACAGTGCCTAGTACAATCAAATCGAATTAAGAACATAAGTATGAAAAACAGAATAATCTTATTAATGAAACAGTATTACAATGAAACTGTTCTCTCTCAGTGATGAACAAATATCACGAGAGCTGCTAGGGTTACAATGAATAATATTCTCGATTAAGATAACACTTTTAGTGTAAACCCTATGCTGTGTTTATATAGACACACAATTACAAGATAATCTTCTAATTGATATCGAACATAAGTCTGCATCCTAAAATATATCAACTAGTTATCTTTTCTTCCAAGTATTCTATTCTTCATAGAATTCTTCTCCATGCATATCTCTTCTTGTGTTTGCCTTAATCTTCTTTCCTTCAATCAGTCGTCTTCCTCATCTGAAAGTCTTCTTAAGTCCTAATATTATCTCCTGATAAATATATTTTGATATTAAGTTCCGATAACTTAAGTTCTGATATCTTAAGTTCTGACTTCAGTATAAGTATTGATTTCCAGTTAAGTCTTGATTTGTCCTGTTAGTTAAGATCTGAAAACTAAACACAAATCATGATTAGACATGACATCACAACTATATCTAACATATTTCATTCAAGAAAGTTTACTGTCTAACCGAAAGATATGTAAGATATCTCCTAAGAATAAACAATAATACTTTAATGTCTGAAATAGAAATCCTGAAATGAGGCTCTCGTCACATCTTACCTGAAAAACACCATTAAAATTAATTAAATTCTTTGACTAAGTATGCATAGTAAAATATTAAATTACAAAAAACCCCCATAAAGATAACAGAAGTAACAAAAAGAGACTAACCTGATTCATGAGGATAAAGAAGATAACTAGTGAGGTGTTTTTGTACACGTACTGCAAAATTAGGTCACCTATCATGCAGGCTAAATACAAAAGTACAAATAAAATTTAACTTTTTCATCCAGTATTATTTGCCATGAGCATTCAAAATAATATCCAATGACATAACAATATATCTGGTAATCACTAGAACAAAACACCATGTAAGGTACAAATTACCACCTTATGGTACAAGCAAATCCATCACTTATGGCCCCATGAAATTTATTATTCACTAACAATCAATTTAGGTTAATTTGTAAGGGGGGGTGAATACAAATTAAAAATTTTAAGATAATATGTACTTGGGAGATGAAATATGAACACCGATATTTAATAATTTTAAGTGGTTTGTTTTTACCTTGCCACTTGAGTTTTATTTAAAATAATATTTTACAATTACATAAGTAATCTCACAGTTGCGGTTTACAGTGTTTCACTCAGAGGACGATCTCTCTCTTTTGATCTCTGAAAATGTAAAACTTATTTCTTAAGTGAAACATCTGCAACTACTTGGTTTATGAATCACCAAGTTACAATTCTTGCTAGAAAATACATAACACATTATTCAAGTGTTGCCCGATAAAGATACAATTGTTTAAAGGGGGTTGGATATAATTGTATAAATATTTTGAACAAGTATAAAAATATAACAGTTCTTTATATTTCTGATAAAAACTATTACAAACTCTCTCAAGAAATACTGATGTTCTTGAGAGCTACTAGGTCGTACAATACTCGAGTTAATCACTATGTGATGACCTAAACTGTGTTTATAGAATACACAGCTTCTACAAATCAGTTTAGGATATGCATTATCAATTAATAACAGAAAGTGATACATATCTTTAACTGAATATACAAAGTCCTATCACTCAGAACGAACAAATATCCATCCCTCAAAATAAGGAACAGACTTAATCTTCACAACAGACTGTCTTCAGATGCTGATGTTCTGCAGATACTGATGATGCATCAAATCCCGATGACATCCAAAACAGTCAGATCCTGAGCTCCTCCTGATCATTGAGAATCAGCACGTAACAATCTCCCCCAATTTATGCTTAATATAATGAAGCACAAATTCCATTCTCAATGATGCCAAAACAAATTACAAAATGTACAAGGAGTAAGGCTTACTTCAGTATCCTAAGATAACTGACAGTTGTTTCCAGAAATTTGTTTAACCTTTCTTCCTCCTTGTCTTGAAGGACTTTGACAAGCTTTTTCTTCAACTTTTTCTTCTCTTCAGTATCTTCTCCAAGCTGATAAATGGCTGATCTTAATTTAGAAATCGAACTCTTAGTTATTGCAAGATCACCAATTAATATAAAGCTTAAGCTGACATCTTCATGATCAGGACTGAAAGATAACTAAGGATTATTGAGAAAAACTTTCAGAACCGCCGCTCCCTTTTCCATCTTCATTTCTTGACCAGTATAAGTTCTGTACATAGGAACATAATCACCATTGTATTTGTCTTCTTTGTTTATGACTCTTCTTCTGATACTCTCACGTATCATAGAAGACCAGTTTCAGGTGACATTATCCTCAACTCTAACTCTAAGAAGATAGTGAATATATTTCAACTCTGTCATAGTCTTCATCAAGAGTTTCTGCAATGTAAAGCTTTTCACTTTATTATCTCTCAAGAAGTACATAATCTCTTCTCTAACATCACCAAGATTTATCTTCCTATAAACAATCTTTACAGCTTCAACTTTCTCAAGATGTGAAGGAGTAATTCTCTCACCAAGATTGTTAGTCAGAATATCTGTCCAGTAAATCAGACTTCAGAGTCTGACAGAAGGAGAGTTGATCAAGCATGCAGTTACTATGTGCAAAGAATTCTAAATTTAAGGAGAGAGCTATGGCAGAAATCAAAAGGGAAGATTCATGATTTATCTACGGGGTATGCTCCTCTCAGCAAGAAGGATAAAAGATGGAAAGATATCTATTCATTCAGTTATCCCAAAGGATTCAAGCATATTAAATTTGTGTCAGTAGGACTTAGGGATTCTATTTCAGAACAGGAGGATATTGATAAGTCCATCAAGAAACCTTCTTGGGTGGAACATAATGAAAAGCTAAAGCTCATCAAAACTCGTACTAGAGGAGGTATTGGTCATTCTGGAATGAAGTAAAACATACAAAGATAAGCAACCCCGGGATTATGTGGTTTAACTTCATTAGAAACACGAATAAGTGGCGCAAATTAAACCAAAGAAGATGGCACAACTTCACTATCCATCATTGTTTCCCCTAAATACCAACAGTCTGAGTCCTTAGCAGCAGCCGTGTAGACGACTGCTGCTGCTCCTAATCAGACCCCCTTCTATTGTAATCTATGTTTCTTTTACATACAACTTAAAATTCCTATTAGCTACATGCCGAAACCAATCAAGAATCAGAATTGACCCAAGTCAATGCACAAGAATCTCAACTTTTTCATTACCAAAATCTCAACTTATTCAACATAAAAAATGATAATAGTTTGAGTAAAAAATGTGATGAATGTAACAATTTGACTTCTATCTATTTTGCAATGAAAACAAACTCAAAATATGATTTTTTTTATCTTCAATAATGTTAAACTATGTGATCACCTGGATAAACTCCGGGCGCATGAAATCTAGGTCTCCTACCATTCCACCTTGGACATGAGCATCTGCAACTCCAAAAGCACTAACAAAGATACATATACCAATATATGTAATACAATGATAAATTAAAATTAAGTACTTTTTAAATTTCTCGTTCCTGGATGCCAACAACTGCAAGATCCGATGTAACAATTTTTGATCCTTCAGATGATGCTTTTAATCGATAGTATTAACAATCGGTAGTTTAGGGAAAACAAATGTATACAACAATATGTGGAAAATTCCAAGAATGTGGATATAACAAGAAATAACACTGCAAAACAATCAAACAAAATTTCTTGTCAGCCTACCTCAAACTAAAATTTGTATTAATTTTCTTTATGTATTCATTTAATAAACTAACAATCAAGTAATTTTTGAGATCTTTAAAGAACAAGAATCAACACTATGGTGTCAATAACATACTTAAGTCTAAGTGTATATACCATCATCTGTGCCAGTTAACCTTTATGGCATATTTATAGACAATATGAACATATAAGCATGATATACATGTTAATTTTTAACATTGTAGGTTAATTACTCCCCGCTTACCCTGGTTAATTAGGTGGAGGTTTTGAATCTTAATGGAGGCAGGGTGCGTAAGTATTTGACTATTGCTGACAAACCCTGAAAAATTGATCATGATATCATCTTTTTACCCGTTGATATTTGTAAGAAATGGTATTAATAAATAAGCATGATATAGATATAACTATAATCTGATACTACAGAGTAAAATAAAGGCGTCTCCAGGTTGAAGAAGAAATTGAGATCAAATAGTCAAGTACTCGGCAACTCAAAGCTTCAATTATAAAATATGAACATACCTTTCCCTGATGTAGCTAAATCCAAGTACAACATCAATATATAATTTTCTTATCATATAAAGATCATCGACGATACCATTTAGATCATATTCATGAAACTTGGAGCTAAACGTGCTAAATGCTCATAATATGAAGAATCCTAGTTGCGTTTGTGACTGTGTATATTTTTAAAATTTCATTTATGCTCTCTTTTTGTATCACCTACCAAATTCAAATCCTTTTTCTTTGAGATCTAATCAACCATTAAAACAAATACTCTATTTCTATTTAACAGAAAAGTTAAACAAACAATAAAAAAGAAGAAGAAGACGACTTTTTAGTATTTCTAGATATGACGACATACATCCAGATCCAGTGGAACAATATTCATTTATAAAAAAACTATTTATAAAAATTTGCCACTTTCTATATAACTGTATGCTAGAAGCATATAAACAAATAGGAAGAACTGAAAGATTAAAATAGAATGATTGCAGGAAGTAAGGATACCATGTCATCCAGATCCTCATCCTCTATTCCAGATTTACTTCTATTAAAATTCATTTCTAAATCAACCTCATCCGGACCCTACACTATAAGCTCAATTTCTTAAGGCACATAATAATAAAAGCAATATTCATAAGTAAAGAAAGTCGACTAAGACCTCTTTCTGCTGCTTTAGGCGCTTTAAGGAAGTAGACTATTTCATTCGAAGTTACATTGAAAGGTGTTGTCCAGTAAAGTAATTGTTTAGGGGGGTTGTATACAATTACTAAATAAATCGATGTACTATGAAAGTAAAGTAAGAACAAATGAATCAAATAACAGTTTATAGTGATCTTTAATAAACTGTTACAAAACTCTCTCAAGAACATTATTCTTAAGAGCTTCTAGGTTATACGAATACTCGAGTTCTACTCTTCACACTGTGAAAACCTATTCTGTGTTTATATACTACATAGCTACAATCATTCCTATATCAATTACAAGATATGTTACATTATAATTCTAACACTTTCCATACATATCTAAATCAACTACGATCCTATAAATTAGTACCTTCTGATTTATCTCGCAGTCCTGACTTATCATCAAAGTCATTCTCAACGGATAAACTGATCAACAGATAAATGTTGTAGCTTCAATAGATAATCATTTATATATATATCAATGGATGATAACGAAGCTTTCAAAGGATAATCATATAACATCAGTTGATCATATCCTGATTGTAAGACAAATCCTGATCTTCGACTTATCCAATTTTCAACAATCTCCCTCAATTTATGCTTTGCAGAATAATCATGAATTCTAATAGAATTGCCTAGTGCCAAAAACTAGATAGACAAAATAGGTAGTGTAAAGCATACTTTATTTCAGACTTTGATCTTCATATTTTTTGATAAATTTTGCAATATCTCTGAACAAAAACTTTAACTCTGTCATCAATCTTTTTTAACAGAATATCTTCTAACTTATTTCTTCAAATTCTTCTCATACTTTGTTTTGTTAAATAATTGATAGATAGCAGCTCTCAAATTTTTTATTTGAGCTCTTTCTGTCATCATATCTTCTAGTGAAACATATCAAGTTTTTCTTCCATCAGGATTTATAGTTATATGCCTCTAAGTAAGAACATTTTCAATGATAACTTCTCCTTTCTTCATGTTGACTTCTTTCCCTCTAAAATTTATGTACTTAGGAACATATGATCCAAAATAATATTGACCATCATCCAATATCCTTATTCTGATATTGGCAAAAATCATGTTTAACCATAACCTAGAAGTTTCATCTTCAACTCCTAGCAAATAGTGAATGTACTTCAATTCTTTGTAGACATGATCATCAGTTCATAAAGTGAAATAACTTGAACTTGATCATTTTGCAATAAGAGTAAGATCTTCTATTTAGATTCAGAACCATCATGTTTGTCAAAAATAATATTCACAGCTTCAATTTTATACAGATGATCAACAGTTATTTCCTGACCAGGACTATCATCAAGTGTGAAGTTCAACAACTTTAAGTTGACAAGTTTAGCTTCACGATGTCCTATTCCAGATCTTGTGAATGGTTCAATCAACTTAAGATTCTTAGCTCGTACTAACCAAGATTTCTTGTCTCCCATGGTGTTAGAACCAAGTAAATCATCCATCCTTATTCCTCCAGGAGTAAAGCTCAATTTATCATTACAATTAAGATCATCAATTTTTCTCCATTTGTATTTGTTCTTGATCTTTGGAAATACATGAGCTCTCCTTTCTGCTATTTTCTGAAATATCTTCATATTTGTACTTCTCCATCTATTCGTCTCAGATCTTTTAAGCATATTCTTGTATTCTTGAGCTGCTTTGTCAACGGCTATTCTGAATTTTCCTTCCTGCGCTCTTTCTTCTCTGTGAAAAACCATTTCTTCTTCCTTGAAGTTTTCAGCATTAACAGGTTCAACATAAGCAGAAAGAATCTGTAAATCCATTCAAAATATAATTTCTTCTTCTTCAGTCTTCATAAAATCAGGAATCACTATCACTCTTTCAGTGTCAGGAAAAGAATTAGAATTTGTAACTTTTTCATCAGGAATTGAACTAGGAGCAACAAGAGAAGCTTCCATGTTAGATCCATGTGATCTATCCTTAAAGACTTGAGTTGATCGTATCTTCTTTTGACTTTGAATTACAGTTCTAGTTTGAACTTTCACAGCATCAGAAGTATCCTTTTCTTGTTCATCGCCATCATCATCAGAATTGGTATTTCTCCTCAAAACTGATTCAAGTTGAGATTTTGTATTTGATACTATCTCCCCCTTTTTGGCATCTAGACTTTGTAGAAGAGAGAAAATAGCATCCAACTTGGAATTTGTAGCATTCTGAACAGCCTCCAAAGCTGTCAGCTTTTCAGACATATGATCTTATTTTGCTTCCAAGCTAAACATTCTCTTAGCAAACCACGTTGTTTGTTTGTACCTTTAATAGTCACAGAAATATTAGCAAGCTCTTATTTGAGATAAATAATATTGCTTGAGTGCAGAGACAGACGAATGCAGTTTTTTGACTAAAACTGTAGTGGATTTGATAGATGTTTTCATATCAGTATGTGAAACTAATTGAACAACATGATCAGCTAAAGTCTGAGCAGATTCCATGTTACGATCGGCATTTATTGTAATATTCTTTGTGGACTTGGTATAATATTAGAGCCGAATGTAAAAGAAAAAAAATGCTTAATGATTGTACGTGTGTGTGAATGAAAATTCTGCATTATAAATTTGCTTTATGTGGTATATGATTTTTCAAAGCAAGAGTTTATTTATTTCCCTTATTTTTAATTTATAAGGAATATTCTAAACTTTGGAGAAATTTTCTTTTAAAAGTTATTTTGTTCACAAATTTCAAAAGTGAACTTATAAAATTTCTAAAAATCCAAGTTATTTTATGGTATAAATTTTATAATTTTTGAACTCTTATTTTATTTTATTAAAGTAAATCTTTGAAAATTAGTTGTTAATAATTAGCAAATTACATGGAAACTCTTGCATGCAAATCACTCTTCCATTCAATTAAAGGGCAAAGAAGACATTTCCAACCCCACCAACTCACAATTTGTTAGCCAAATTACCTCTTTGACCTTGCATGCAAAATGGCCTAACTTTAGCTAGAGGGTTACTCTTGTCATTTCCCAAATCCACTCACATTTTAGTCAAATCAAAGACATAAAAACAAACCAAAGAGTGATGATCAATCCATTCCACCCCACCACTTCACCCTCCCCTTTCTCCTCCTCCCTCCCTCTCGACCATTCCATAGCCGAGGCCCCCATTCCCTTCCTTTCTTCATTTCTTCACTCAAACAATCATCCTATAATCAATTAATATTACTCCCTACATGTTGTTCTTATATACCTCAAAAGTTTAGAGTGAAAAACTTATGTGTTGACCTTGCATGGTGATGTTTTTGTTAAACTCAAAGTGAACATCCTTGATTCTTGTGAATCCAAGGCTTTCTCCATGAGTTATAGTATCATAGGGTTGAGAATGGCTAGACATGAGTGTGTTACACTTATGCAAATGTTGTTTTCACCCTAATCCATTCGGCCATGACTTGATCGGAGCCGAATGGATGGTGTTTTGTTGCCTTGTTTCATTTTTGTGTATTTTCTGATGATAACATGAAATTTGTAGTAAAATCTTGGTAAAAACCTTTGCATGCTAGGTGGTCATTTAGTTATAATCCATGTTAGTCTTGCATGTTAAATTATGATGAAAATTTATTTGGAAATCATGTTGTTTTGGTTTGTAAGACTCGAAGGCATGCATGCATGTAAACCACTCTTGAATTTTGAAAGTTCTTGATCATTTGGATTGATATTTTGTTAGTAAACTTTAATTTTAGTTAAGTTAAGATATTAATTAAGATTTGTGCTCCTTAATATGTGATGTTATTTTGTTTATATTTATCAAGAAGGTAAAAGTTGTTGTCCTTGAAAACTTGATGACTTATAATTTGTGTAATGTGATTACTTTTATTTTGCTATGTTGCACCTTAGGTAAGGATGATCTCCACTAAGCCTATTTTGAGTGTTGGAGAGTTAGTTCAGTAGATCACCTTAGTTAAGTATTGGTTTGGGTTTTTGGTTGTTGTTGGTTGGGTTTGTTAAGTAAGAACCTTGGTGAAAGGAGAGTATTAGTTTCTGCAGAAAATCAGTTTGGTACCCTGAGATTTAGAGTAAGATTTGACCATGTCATTGTTGTGCACTTTGAGGCCCAAACCACCAGAAGCTAGCACTAGGAGTATATGATAGGTTTTAGGTGTTTGTTGGAGGTTTGTAAGTCGTTTGGTTAGGTGCACGAGTAAGATCACAAAATCTGTCCAGCAGGGGACAGTTTTGTTGCCACTTAAAAATAGGAAGTTTTGATCATGTCATGGGTAGGCCCTCATTAGGCCCTGTTGAGCCTTAGTTAGAGGGAGTGTCAGGGGAGTCTTTCCAGCCATAATCCATAGGATTTGAGTTAGAATCATGTGTCACAAGTTAGTTCAAGTCAGGGCATTTTCTGCCCAGAAAAACAGGGGAACCATGGACTTTAAGCTTATGTCCGAGGAGGCCCAAGCTAGGCCCTTGAGCCACATCAAGTTTGGGAGATGCCTTATGGTCAGAAGAGTCTAGTGTAGAAGTTTTGGAGGTAAACTTGTAGTGTAAGAGTGTCTAATGCACTTCTTGTTCATCAACCTTTGAATTATGAGAAATAACTATTGTATTAAGAACTGATTCATCCAATGCCTTGATTACCTTCTTATTAGTATCAAAGTCAGCTTTCAGATTCACAGCATAATGATCTGCCTTTTCTCAGGATTTGTGTCTGCTTCAAGAGACACATTTGCATTAGTTATATCAACCTGAGCAATGTCCGCGATTGATTTCTTCTTCCTGGGAATGATCATCTCTTCAACAATCTCAACTTCTTCTTTTACATCATTTTTGTAATAACCCCAATTTTTGGAAATATTTGAAACCCTGATGAATAGTAACTTTTGCTGATGATGCTGATTTAGGAAAATTATCAAACCACACTATATAAGAGTACTGTTATGGAAATTCTGAGATCGTATTAGCACTCCATAATATATATGAGGGTATGTAAAGATCGTCAGAATTTGAATTCAGACACTTTGATTTTTTTCCCGAAAATCCACCAGATACCGAAAAAATTAAGTAAAAGGTAACATGATGAAAAGGATTTCAATTCAAGGAGTATAAGAGAGGATCATTTAAGGAATATAAAATATTAAGAAAGGTTTAGGGAAGCCCAAATAATAAGATCCCAGATATGATCCCTCAAACGATTAACGAGAGATAAGCGAACCGTAAAACAAATAAGCGACCAAGATTATGACATCATTAAACCACAAGATAAAGACATGTGGCATGGGAGTGACATAGTGATGATGTGGTAAGCAAGGTTAAAGAGATATTTTGTGTTGATGAATTCTAGCCAAGCAAAGTAACCATGATTAAAGCCAAGGTTAAAAGTAACCAAGCCTTAAACACCACATATTATCAAAACACAAATCAAGAAGCTTTTTCTTCTTCCTCTCCTTCATTTGCTTTGGCCTTTCTTCTTAAAACAAGGAGGAATTTTTCAAAACTCAAGCTACACACCTTCAAAAATTATAAGGTTTGTTCCCTTAGCTTCCATAATTCATAACTTAGTTATGCTATAAGTTTGGATCCAAGATTCCAAGGTTTACCTAGTTAAGAAATTCCTAAAAGTTTAGGGTGAATAGTAACTTCAAGATCTAACTTTGTGTTTCTTGATTTTGATTAAAAGATCAAGGTTATTTAAAGGTGGATCTAGTCTCCCATAGACTTTCCAAGGATTTTTTATTGATTAAAAACTTCAAGGAAGGTATAACTCTTCATGATCTTAGTATTAAGTTGTTTGGTATAAATGGTTATGACGAAGGAATGATAGATCAAGTGTAGTAGTTGTTTTATCATGTTGAGATCTTAGTTGTTAAGTGTTTTTGTTGATTTTTGGAGTTAAGAGTAGCACTAGTTGTTCTTGATGATTCTTGGTATGATTTGGGCTTAGTTTATGGTTTAATGTTGGTTAATGAGTGATATTGTCATATGGTTGTATTGGGATTGATTGATGGTGGTTTGGTGTTGAATTGAATTGGTAAAATTTTGGGAAATCACGAGAACATAGCCGTCGTAATGGCCGATTTACCTTAGACTGTTTTTGTTCATAACTTTAGGACCTGTGAACTCACAGTAAGATTCTGTCCTTTTCCATGTTTAGATAGTTCATGTTACGAGCTTCGTTTTGATATGTCGTTCACCTAAATTTGAGTTACGAGCGATGAGAAATGACCATTTTAAGTATCAGCCTTTCGCGAGCGAACCTTGAAACCTCGAGTAACTTTGAGACCATAATTGAGACCCTTAAATGATTAAACTAAACACGAGAGAATTATGTCAAGTGAATAAGGCAGTTAGTAAAGTTCTCGCGAAAGAATCTCCTTAAAATTCGTAACAGTTAATTTATTAAAATTAGTGGAGCCGAGGGTACGCGAGCGATTAACGTAAATCGTTAAGCGTATTAGCCACTGTAAGCGACCATTAGGGTATGAGTGAGTTTTGACTAGTTTCTTAAGCGACCGTGGTCTAATTCCAGCTTATGTTGTTTTTCATAGGTTACCGGACCCACTCTAAGCTTAAGTCTACCCCGGAACACTCAGGCAAGTTTTCTACCCGTATAACTGTTGTTGTGATGTATATATGTATATGCATTATCTTGTGATAAGTGCGTGATTGTTATTAGCAAATCTTGCGATATATTGGAGCATGTTGATATGATATATATGCATGCCTATTTCGTAATCTTGATATCTTATTATTGATTCAATTGTTTATAAACTGCATAATACCTATGCTAGAGATATGCATTATTTGCGTATACCCTTAGTATAGGGGACCCAAAGGTTAACATTTTTCTAAACCGGGAGGCGATGTTCCCGAGTATATTATATATATATATTTCAAAACTATTAATCGAATAATGTTTATTCGATAATTTTAAATTATAAGTGAATATTAGTTTGAATATTCATTCGAGGACTTACGACTCCGTTTATTTTATTAAATAATATTCATTATTTTCTTAAAGAATAATGTTTCTTTATTCGCCAAGTATTCGAGAAATGATTGATATCATCAATCATTCTTACCTTAAATATTTTCATAAAGTTATTTTCAAAACTCTTACTTCATTTGCTTTGATAAAAGATTCATTATTTGAATATTATTTATAGCATAATATTCAGATATTTTTTAATTATCTTGGAATTGATTTATTCTATCAAATCATCCTTATTCCAAACACTTTCAAAAATATTTTTGAGTCTTCAAAATGATTTTAAAGGCTAGAGCGGACCCCAAAACTCGTTTTCAAATTAAGATCTTCCTTTCGAAGGGGACTTGAATACTCGCTCAAAAATCTGATGGATCCGGCTCTGTGGTGTATTTTATATTTGCAACGAGGTTGCTGTTTTGAGAAAACAATTTGATTACTTGCCCAACGTTCGGAAAGTAAGTCCATCTAATTGAGTCGGCATAAGCGATAGGTTGGGGTACGGTCTATCAAGGTGTAAGAGGCTGGGTGACAGTCCATCAACGCTTGAGTGGCCGGGTAACGGTCTAGCGCGAGGTCCTAATGCGGCCAGGGTGATGACCGCCGAGGAATTCATCCATCTACTAGTAGAAAAGGTTACTTAATGGGTATCTTTTCCTGATCAGTAAGATATAGGGTTTATGCCAATGTTTTCTTCTTTCCAAATTCACTGGGTATTACAACTCTGTTTATACTATTCATAACAGAGGTTTTCAAGGAAAGTATGAGGGATATATATATATATAGGTGTATATATATCAGGATTTAATGAAGTATCTCATAACTTCATTTCTTTGAATGATATTTTAAAGATTGATTCTATTCAAGTCTTACCTTGTAACTTCATCGATCTATGATGAACTTTTGAAACTGATTGTACCTTGAACGGTAGTAATTCAAGCAGTATTTGGAAAAGATATAAGTATATTGGAGTATCTTATAACTTCATCTTCTCAACTTATATCTATTTAATGATTATCTTATGCATGACAAAGATTTTTAGAAAAATGTTGAGACAAGGTTAGATATATGAGATCACCTTGCAATGATATTTTTATACAGTTGTAAACTGAAACTCTGTGTATATTATGCATGGAAGAGGATTTCCAAGATTTTGAAAAGTATATATACATATATATTGAAAATTTTGCGACTTGGTCGCGTTAAGATATCAAACTTGGTTCATTTTTTCTTGACCAAGACTTTCATGAGTACAATGAGAATGCTCATATATTTTTAATTAGTATACATGTTATTTTGGTGGGCTTGTTGCTCACCCTTGCTTTATTTTTTCATCACACAACAACAGCTAGAAAAGATGAGCAAGACCAAGCTCCCAATTCGCGAGCAAATAGGAAACGTTCCGCAGTTTCCTGTAGGCGTTGATGCCGTTGTAGATGAGATAGGAACTACCAATAGGCCAGGCTTTCAGCTTTTGATGTACCAGACTTATGTATATTTATGAATTGTAATAATGGCAAGTAATATGTAAATTTATTCAGAAACCCTTTTGAGGTGTAATGACTTATAATTGTGGAATAAAATGACTTGTGTTATTTTTGGTATTCATCTCTGAGACTATAACTTGTGGTTTGTGTGTATATTGTGGGGTCACAGTATGCAGTAGTTGGTTGTTTATTAAGATTAAGTGTTATTAAGGGAAATGGAACTCGTGACAACCCAGATCCCCGACCCCGGATTTGGGGGTGTTATAATTTCCTTGTACATGAACAAAAACTTCTCTGAATAGAATATTCTGAAATGCAGAATCAATTACAGAACCTCGACTAGAATTATAAATTCTTCCTCTTCCTCTTCTTCCTCTGGCTCTTGTAGTTCTTTCACCTTTTTTTCCTCTTCCTTTAGAGGTGTTTTCTTCAGCTTCAATTTGAGCCATTAACTCCTTCTGTTGCATAACTGCTTCTTCAGTTGTTAGATCAGGAAATTCTTCTGTTATCAACCCAAGAGCACTTCTGGCATTCTTTTGCTCAAACCTCTTATCCTTGTATACAGAATATCTCTTCACCTGTTTCCTTGTGTTTGTAAGGAAAGAATAATCCTTTAGCATCTGCTATGTTAGAGATTGTAACATCACCAGTTTCAGGAGCATCAACATTAGTCTTGTGCTTAACTTCATGAGCATCAGTAGAATGTTGAGGTTGTTGAGCAACAGGAGCAATTTGAACATTTGCAACTGGATTCTTATCACCATCATCATCAGTATCTTTATCTTTCAACTGAATAGAGTCAGGTGTACATTTAATGACAATTATCTTCTCCCCCTTTTTGGCATTAGTATCTGAAAAAAGAGAAAACATAGCATCCAGTTTATCATCCATTGAAGACACTTTTTCTTCCAAGGAAGAAAATCGAGTATCCATGTTTTGTTGAGATTGAACCACGGCTTTAACAACCTTCTTCACACTTACAAGTTCAGCTGAAGTAAGTGGATTAATCATAAATTCATCCATCTTGTTCAGTAAATTTGCATGAGATGTGTTCATATCAGCAAGTTCAGAAATAATTCCTTTCACATAGATGGTAGAGGTCTTAAGATGCAATTTGAGGTCAGGGTTTTGAAGTCCATCATATGCCCTGTGAACATGTTGTATATCAACAGCTGAGGAGATAGAAGTATGTGCATCTCTCCATGCAAAATCCCACTCAGTCTTTCAAAAATGCTCAGCAGCATTGTAATAAGAAGGATCTGCATTGAAATATGAAGAAGAACCAATATTGGACTTCTTAGATGCATCAATAGCAGTCTTTAGCAAAGCTGTGTCAGGATCATCATGATCACAATCTTCATCAGAATCATAGCTGGATAGATCCTCAGAAGAATTTGCAGAGCTCGGCAGAATTGCTTTGCCTTTAAGAGGATCCTTAGCAATAATTATCTGTTTCTGATGAGATCCTGAAATATAAAACAATGTAACACCTAAATCTCTCTTTTCTTTTCAAGTGATCTCATCACTTCTCACACAATATATTACTTTGAAGAGTAATATGTTTCTCACATAAGAAAGTTTATAAGCAAAGAAAAACTTATAAATTTCTTTTCTCAAAACTACCTCTCCTTTTGCCAGTACAGGAGACTGTCACTCAAAATTTGATTTTCTCACATAGTATTTTCACACAGTCTCACGGAAAAGCACAATCACATATTTTGCAAAGAAATAAGAGGTGGCTGAGAAGAGTTGTATGCTTGTCATTTAAATAGAGGTAACCTCAAATAAGAGGCTATTTATAATTATACAAACATGAAGAACATTAGGGGAAAATAAGAAATACCTGAAGGTGAGGCCTCAAGTGGAAGTGATGACAATGGAGGGACAAACACCGCATCAGGATGCTTTAACAAACTAGCTAGCATCAATGAGTCATCAGTAGAAGCTGCTTGAATTGACAGTTGGTTAGCATTAGGATTTGTTGTAGTATCAGGATTTGATTTATCAGGAGAATGCACTAGACTAGCATCAGTACTTTGAACTGATGGTTCTTGTGGAGCCTAAGGAATATGAGCCACTTCAGCAAGTGTTGGTGAAGGTTCTTGTGTACTCTCCTTGAATATAAGATCATTAATAACTACATCCACCTTTGATAATATATCCTGATGAGCCTTCTTTTCTTGCAGCAGTTGTTCAGAATCAGGAAGAAGATCACCTTGAGCAAAATCAACGATAATTTGTGCAGCCTCTTTGTCTGCATCTTCTCTTTGAGAGGATGGTTCTTGTGGGACTGGATGTATCTCAGTTGCTAAGTCCCTTTGAGACTTAGGTTCTTGTGGATTGACATCCATAGCAGAGGACTGAGCCTTTTTCTTCTTTCTGATGTACCTAACCACATCTTCAACTTTTCTTTTCAATGTGCTCTTGTCAGTTTTCTTGGGCTCAACAGTTTCTTTATTTACTGGAACCTTTTTGATCAGAGCACTAGTGTGACGCCCTCCAAACCCGGGTCAGAAGTTTGGAGTCCACAACACACATACATACACACACACACACATACCATATTTAAACCTATTTACAAATATAATAATATATGCAATGACCCTACTTACCATATCCACGGATTGCAACAGTTTAAAGTATGTCTACAAGCCACAATCTTATTTATTACAAACGTACCAAATCCCAAATTAATTTATCTTACATCTGAAGTCAAACTTTATTACAAACTTTTAGCACACACTAAATCACACAACTTCTGCTAGCTTACTCCATTTCAACTTGAAAACCTAGCTGGCAAATTCGACTGGGGATCCTCGCCATTACCAGTTTCCTTCTTAACTGGAAAAGAACATAAACAGATTCGTAAGAGTGAGCTAAGTAGATCAGCAAGTCATAATGACAACACTGAGATTTAATAATGATCAATTGAAATGATATAGGGAATCAAGTTTCCTGATAAGCAATGATTAGAATTGGATATTCACTTTTATTTTAAAAATCAAGGTTAGGCTGCTGATCAGTCACACACTAAACCCGAGCAAGGCTCCCAACTTTGCTCTATATACTGGATCCAAGGCACACATTGACCTATTTTGACCACGAATCTGGTCCATATTTAAAAATAATTCAATTCTATAATAATAACATGATAAACAATCTAATTCTATAAACTGAACATAAACAACATTTATCTTGAATCATAAGGTGATTCACAATACCATGAAGGTATAACAAGGTAAACAAGAAGATTAACTTTCAATTCAGGAAAAGAATCAGAGTGTAGGAGACCAAGGGTGCAAAGGTTACAAGGAATGGTCTCCTGTTATAAAAGGCATAAAGGTTTTTCTGTTAAGCAATCTCATATCAAGGATCAGTATGTGGTAGATATGTATTTGTGGAGTAGTAGAACATATATTTGTGGTTCGTATCCAAGAATTCAACAATCAATGGTTTACAAGAAATCAGGCTTGCGGCTCAAGATCAATAAGAATCAGGATTTAGGGTTAAGTACTTCAAAGTACTTGCAATATAGAGTAGGAACTACTGGGAATAATTGCAATATAATGAAAAGAGTTTTAAAGTATTCACAAGTATACTATAAGAAAGTTCAGGGATACTTGCCTTATCAATTCGCTTTCACTTTACTAACACTTGTCAACTGGTTCCTACTCACTGACCACTTGCTTTCCCTTTCTACGTCTCACTTCCTCTGTTAGACATCATATATACTCATCAACACTACTTCTCATCTCATTCTATTCGATACAAGTTTCTATCTACCCTTCCTTTCACCCAAATCCGACGTACGGATTGAAACTTACAGCAAAAATAGTCTAATAATGTACATACAATCATATTATACAGCAATCAGATCACATATGGCACATAGTCGTAGATCTCGATGAAATCCCTAATGTGCATGTTGGGGTCTTCGGTAGGAGAACTCCCAAACTGAACTGAGTTATGTATCATCTGGATCGTGCTTGACTTGATCTCAAAAGTGTTAGCCGTGATGGCTGGTCTAATGATGCTAGACTGAATGTCATTAATCTTAGGCTTAGAATAGTCCATCAAAGCCTTCAGATTCTCTGCTTGATCACCCATAGCTACTACAATTGGCTCTTCAACTTTCTCTTCTTCTTCTTCTACCTTCTTTTCTTCCTCAAAAACTTCCCTACGAACTACCACAAGTTCTTCCTCAGCTTTATCCAGTGTTCTCTTACGAGTACACGAACGCGTATGCATACACCCTCGCTAGATCACCTGAAATAAAACAAGGAAACAAATAAGTAACAATGTCCGAGTCAATGAACTTTAACGACCACTGATGGAAAGCACATAAACTAGTAATTAACACTGCAGTCCCCGGCAGCGGCGCCAAAAATTTGTTAGTCGCTAAACATGCGCTAATATTACACGCAAGTATACGAGTTCGCAAGTAGTATAAGATATAAATCAAATTCGATCCCACAGAGACTGTATTGGTTAACTATATAAATTACTTACCTACGCAACAATGTATGGTTATTATTCAATGCTAAGACTATAACAAATTGAGAATGTTATAACTAAGAATTACGCTAAATATTATAACTAAGAGAATAAAATAGACTGAGTTAATATATATGACAGACATGGGATTCTAACTTTATTAAGTACTTCATTCAATAGCCTTATTATTCTCAACCTCAGCATGCAATGGTGATGCACTAATCAGACAACACGAAACTGATAAACGCCAACTTTCGTTGCACGAGTACCATTCTACCAGACATCCACAAAAGAGATAGAAGCTGAATAGGCACCAATTATATTGAGACCCTATATATCTATAGAATTTGACAATATAACGGTTTAAGCACAAGTTATCTATCTTGATTACATAGGGCAAGTAAGATGGTTAAAATTACCTACGAATCATGCATAACAATACATGAACCTATGCTAGCATGGCAAGTTCTAAATCCTTAAATTCACTTTCGCTTCATTAAGAATTAACACACTATCTTATAAGTTCGCGACACTCATAAGACGAATAAGTACAACCATAACTAGGATAATATACAATCACCACACACCAAGGCATAAAATAAATTAACTAAAGAAATCCATAAATAAATCCGCTAGAACCCCACGATAACGATTAGCCCATAATCGAACTCATCGCCAACGTGGGTTCCAATGAAAACATGATATAGAAAATATAGTCTTTATACGAATAAAAAAACCCAAAGTACACATAAGAATATGGGTTCAAACAAATAAGAAACAAGCATCCAAATTACAACTCAAAACAAAGATTCACAAGAATAAACTAGATCATCTTCGCCGTTGTTGAATTGTGCCAAAAGATCTCTTGCCGTCTTCTCCCTTCTTGATGTCTTCAAACTCTGAATTATCAATTATATCTTGAAAAATGACCTAAGTTATGTTTATATAACAGTCCATGCACCCCAAGAGTCCAGAATTCGAATTACACAAGAATCAGGATTTTTAATTCCCGACCCAGCGCGGGCGCGCGCTTCACCAGCGCGGGCGCGGTGACTTTCTATTCCCTGGCGCGGCCGCGCGCAACATTAGCGCGGGCGCGCCGACCTTCTGCCAAAAAACTTTATTTTCTTTTCTTTATTCCTTGCAGCTTCGAGCCAGTCTTTCAAGCTTTTATTCCAACACATCCTAAACACCATATTAGCATCAAAACAATGCTAATTCACCTGATTCTTAAAGTAATGGCTGAAATGCAAAAACACTTGAAAACACGTTAAAAAACAAATAACTTGAGTACAAATACACCAACTCAAAGCTTATTAGAGCATAAGTAAGTGTCATAAATGCCACTTAACAACTAGCACATTAGATTTTTCCATGATCGATTAGTATGCGATTAGTATGTTATGCTTGATATCTGGTGAATAGATAGTGATTTAAACTGTTAGACATATGGTGTATTAACATAATATGTTAAACGGGGAATGACTAGTATGTATATGATACATGCTTATGAAACTGCATACGATGCAGTAGTGGAAGAGACCGGTTCAAATATGATATGTTGTTTTGAAATTGATATTTCTATACAAGACTGGTCTTCCGTTGATGCACATAATTGTTTATCCATTGATAGATTTATCCATTGATGGATTTATTCGTTGATGGTTTTATCTGTTGATGGATTTATCCATTGATGGATTTCTCCATTGATGTATTTATCAGTTGATGGATTTATCCATTGATAGACTTATAAGTTAATGAATTTATCCATTGATGGATTTATTCGTTGATAGATTTATCTGTTGATGGATTTGTGCATTATCCGTTAAAACTGCATTTAATGTAGTAGTGGCAGAGGCTGGTTAAGATATAATCTTTAGTTCTGAAATTGAGATTTCTGTACTAGACTAGTCTTCCAAAATTAAAAATTTCTTTTCGAGCTGACCAGGTCAGCTCGACCCCAGCTGGGCTCTGCCGCCCCCAGACCCCGCCCGGGGGCTGCCGCCCCTGGAACCCCGCTATATTTTATTTTTCTCAAGTTCTTTATTTGTTTACTTGAGCATGGTGCTGGTTATGGCCTTAAGATCTTTAGATTAAATTTTATGGTTTTTGTTTTATAAATACGACTTGCATGTCATTTTCATTATTCTTGTAACTTTTTTACCTCGAATGTAACTCGAGTTTACTTATGTATGTACATTAGTATAGGTTGTTTTAATGTAATGTACTTCAAGAAGGCATGATCCAGGAGGAGAAGCAACAATCGAGACAAGAAGAATGAAGACTTGTAATTATAATTGTATTTTTATTATTCACCATAGATTGACCTTGATCCTTTCATTAGCTTGAAAGGATCACATAGGAAAAAGGCCATAACCAAGCACGTTTTCATACCGCACTTTATATATTGATGTATGAATGTATGTATAGAATAGTTAATGATGCATGCTTTAATTAGTATAATCATGTATGAATGTATGTATTAGATACGTCACCCATACCATGCCTGCTAAACAAGATAAAATCTGTAACAACTCAAGATTTTAAAATTTACAAACGGTTATGAGATTCTTGTGTTTATGAAACACATAATGAAATATGAATCTTCTTTATTTCCGACATGGGGCGATTTTATCAACAACGGGATCATTGAACTTGTAAGGTTGTGGGTTTTAAGCGAGACTGATGTGACTCCCCCACTACCTGGAAATCAAACCATTGACGAGTATTGATTTGAAGTATTTTATTCAAGAAAAAATTGGAAATCTCTTTATGATGGGATCATGATCGTTATAATACTAACAAAACCCTAAAGTTTATATTAAGTTGTTTAGATGCCTTCCAATATGTCCAACGTGTTAACCCCTAGATCGATAAGGAGTAGGTTCGCCAGAGCGAAGTACTCCCATCTATCGTGGGATGGCGTGTTGAAGTATATGATACTTTCTAGACCTTTGGGTTTGACTTAACTAAGTTACCACAATAGGATTGTGAACTTAGTGGCATAGAGTTCGATGAGATTTATTGGATGAATATAAATAAATATTATTCCACTAAACTATGCAAGAGTTATATAGTTGATATAATTGACAAATGTTGTCTACCTTATTGAATCGTATTTTAGGAGTAAAGCCAAAGCTGAACTAAAACATTGTGAAATTTGGATCTTGGCTCACTAGAAAGTATATAGAAGATATTCTTTCCGAATTAATAGTTAGGGCTATTAATTTGATAAAAATATGGGATATATATATTTTGAATATATATGAATAATCACTTGAACATAATTTAATAATCATCTGTAGACTAATTTATCTTATGCACTTAAACATTGTAGATATCAAATGGCAAACAATTCAAACAACCTCTCTGTGCAATCAGTCCTTGAGAAGGACAAGCTGACAGGAACAAACTTCCTTGACTGGCACAGGAACTTAAGGATTGTCATTAAACAAGAGTGCAAGCTCTATGTAATTGATATCCCTCACCCTGCACCTCTCCCTGAAAGTGCATCCGTGCTCAACATAATGTTTATCAGAAACATATCGACGATAACGCGAATGTTCAATGTCTCATGTTAGCGACCATGAGTGCTGAACTTCAGAAAAACATGAGAATATGGATTTTTATGATATGATTGAGCACCTTAAACGTATGTTTGAAGGACAGGCTCGTCAGGATAGGTTTGATACTTTCGAATCGTTGCATGCATGTAAGCATGGAGAATGTGATCCGGTTGGACCGCATGTTCTAAGGATGATAGGGTATATTGAGTACCTTTCCAAGTTGGGTTCCCCGATTGATATGGAGCACGAATTGATCTAATTTTGTAATCTTTAAACAACAGTTCTCAATTTGTGATGAATTACAATATGAATGAGATAGATAAGAACCCCACCAAATTGTTGGCTATGTTGAAAACTGCTGAGACCAATGTTCAGAAGGCGTCCCCTGCTCCCATGTAATGCCAATCCGAAACTTGATCCGACCAAGGCTTTAAAGCCTAAAGGTGGTGTTCCAAAGGTTGGTGATTGTCACTATTGCAAGAAATCAGGTCATTGGAAGAGGAACTGTCATGCTTATTTGGAGGATTTGAAAAAGAAGAAGGCTATTGTTGCTTCTTCTGATTCAAATATTTATGTTATAAAAGTCAAGTTGTCTACTTCTACATCTTGGGTATTGGATACTGGATATGGTTCTCACATTTGTATAAATGTGCAGGAACTGCTAGGAAGTAGGACATTGACGAAGGGAGAAGTTGACCTACGAGTTGGCAATGGAGCAAAGGTTGCTGTTTTAGCTGTAAGGACTTATCGTTTATCGTTGCCTACTGGGCTTGTTTTAGAACTAGATAACTATTTTTACCTGCCTGCGGTTTGCAGAAACATTATTTCAGTTTCTTGTTTGGACAAGAAAGGTTTTTCATTTTTGATTCAGAACAATATCTGTTCCTTTTCATTTAATAATGTTACCTATGGGGTTGCACGTTTGTTTAATGGTTTATATGTTCTTGATTTAGATACTCCTGTCTATAACATAAATAATGATAATAAACGTATTAAGATGAAAAACTCAAATCAAACATATCTTTGGAATTGTCGTTTAGGTCACATAAATGAGAAGCGTATTTCCAAATTACATCAAGATGGTTACTTGGATACGTTTGATTTTGAATTATACGAAGAATGCAAATCTTGTCTCATTGGCAAAATGGCTAAAGCTCCTTTTACTGGACAAGGTAAAAGGGCCACCAAACGATTAGGACTTATATATAGTGATGTATGTGGTCCAATGCGTATGATGGCAAGAGGTGGCTTTTACTACTTCATTACATTTATTGACGATTTCAATAGATGTGGATATGTGTATCTTTTGAAGAACAAATCCGATTCTTTTGAAAAATTCAAAGAATACAAGGCTGAAGTGGAAAAGAAAACAGGGGAAAATATAAAGGTTCTACAATCAGATCTTGGAGGAGAATACTTAAGCCTCGAGTTTAAAGGTTTCTTGAAGGAGTGTGGTATCGTATCACAGCTTACTCCTCCTGGAAAGCCTCAATGGAAAGGAGTTACTGAGAGGAGAAATCATACCTTGTTGGATATGGTGCGATCGATAATGAGTCTAGAAGATCTTGCAATAAGTTTCTGGGATTATTCTCTAGAAACTGCTGCATATACACTAAACCGAGTTCCAACTAAATCGGTTCAAAAGACTCCATCTGAGATATGGACTGAGAAATGTGACAACATGTCTTTTTTGAAAGTATGGGGTTGCGAAGCATTTATGAAACGCTTGGTGTCTGAAAAGCTGGGATCAAAATCGGATAAATGTTATTTTGTAGGATATCCTGAAGAAACTAAAGGGCATAGTTTCTATAATCCTACCGAGAACAAAGTGTTTGTTGCTTGAACTGTTGTATTTCTTGAAAGAGAGTTACTTTCTAGGAAAATTAGTGGGAGGACTATAGATCTCGATGAAGATCGAGTTGTACAAAATGACATTAAACCAGAGTTGGAAAGTGGGCAGGAAGTACATCAAGATGTTCCTGCTCATGAAACACTGGTTGTTCGTAGATCTACTATAGGGCTCGTCATGAGCCAGAGAGATATTATGGATTTCTCTTGACTCAAGATGATGATGTAATGCTCATAGATAATGATGAGCCTCTTACCTACCAAGAAGCTATGAACAGTCCAGACTTCGAGAGATGGCTAGAGGCTATGAAATCTAAAATGGAATCCATGTATCAAAATAAAGTGTGGACTTTAGTTGAACCACCTGAAGGGGTGAAACCTATAGGGTGCAAGTGGGTTTTCAAGAAGAAAACTGACATGAATAGTAAAGTAGAGACCTATAAAGCGTGACTAGTGGCAAAAGGTTTCAAATAAATTTATGGTATAGACTATGATGAGACCTTTTCACCAGTTGCTATGGTCAAGTCCATCAGGATTTTGCTAGCAATGGATGCTACTACGACTATGAGATTTGGCAAATGGATGTCAAAACCGATTTCTTAAATGGGAGCCTTGAAGAGGATGTATACATGATACAATTTGAGGGTTTTGTCGATCCCAAGTTTGCTAAGATGGTCTATAAGTTGCTTCGATCTATTTATGGATTGAAGCAAGCCTCAAGGAGATGGAATCGTCGTTTTAATGAAATAGTCAAAGAATTTGGCTTTATTCAAAACGAAGATGAACCATGTGTTTACAAGAAGGTTAGTGGGAGCCATGTGGCATTCCTAGTACTATATGTAGATGACATATTACTAATAGGAAATGACATACCTTCTCTACAGGCTGTTAAGACTTGGTTGGGAAATAGTTTCTCGATGAAGGACTTAGGCGATATTACCTATATATTAGGGATCAAGATCTATAGAGATAGATCAAGGAAATTAATCAGCCTAAGTCAGAGTACATATATTGACAAAGTATTGCATCGTTTCAGGATGCAAAAGGTAAAAAGAGGATATGTCCCAATATCTCATGTGATATTGATCTCAAAAGACAATTGCCCTAAATCATTAGATGATAAGGGCCGTATGAGAAAAGTTCCATATGCTTCAGTAAATTGGATCTATAATGTATGTGATGATATGTACTCGTCCTGATATTTCATATGTCTTGAGCATGACAAGCAGATACCAGTCTAATCTAGGTGAGGGTCACTGGACAGCTGTCAAGAATATTCTTAAGTACTTGAAGAGGACTAGAGATTCATTCTTGGTGTATGAAGGAGATGGGAAGTTGGTTGTAAAGGCTTACACTGACGCCAGCTTCCAGACAGACAGAGACGACTCAGTATCTCAGTCAGGTTTTGTATTTTGCCTTAATGGAGGTGTTGTAAGCTGGAAAAGTTCAAAGTAAAAGATAGTAGCTGATTTTACAATGGAAGCTGATTATATTGCTGCCAGTGAAGCAGCCAAGGAGGCTGTTTGGATACAGAAATTCATAACGGGACTTGGTGTGGTTCCATCGATCACAAATCCAGTTGATCTTTACTGTGATAATAATGGAGCCATCGCGCAGGCTAAAGAACCAAGGTCCCATTCCCGGGCAAAGCAAATACTTAGGAGATATCACCTTCTTCAAGAGATTAATGAAATAGAAGATATAAATATATGTAAAGTGCATACTGATGATAATGTTGCAGACCCACTGACTAAGGCTTTATCATAGAAAAAGCACGAAAGTCATACTAGTTCCATGGGTATTAGATACATGGGTGATTGGCTCTAGTGCAAGTGGGAGATTGTTATTGTGTGTGCCCTAGAGACAACACTATTATGTTTATGTTATGAGACATTTAGATTATTAATTATGATTACATGGATTATTCTTTAGTAATTTATTATATCTTTATTTTCTGTGATAAAATGTTAGATTAATAAATATCCTTGGAATATGATATGTAAATCTATATCTCTAAGTACGTGACTTAAAAATGAGATTATGAGAATAATATTAATATTCCTAAAGGTCCCTAGTCAATTATTATTGTTAAGGAACGATAATAAATATGTTGAGACTAGTATGTTTGTTAAATGATGATCACATCTCATTAATCATGGGTATGGTGATATTAAAGTCAAAACACAGGCACATGTATTAAATACATGGTGCTGGATTGACCCGTTGTGAGATATTACATGTTTAAATTGTCAAAAGTTAATCTCACAGTGATAATAATGTATTGGTCCTTAGACATGAAATCATTATATATCTATACGAGAATTAATATACTTTGATACTATTAAAAGTTATCCTTGACCGGGTAATCATAAAAGTAGACATTGGGTATATTATGAATCATATGAGAAATATGAATGATCTAAATGGGATTTAGTCCTAATATTTTAAATGAGTGATATTACTGGCCTCTTGATTGAGTAAGACTATAAAATACATGGTCATGCTCAAATACTAATTTATTTAATAGTTTACTCATTGATCAAGGAAAGAAGGATTAAACGTTTGCAGAGGATGACACAATGCATGCCTCGAGTTTGATCTATAATATAAGGCTAAAGGGATCATATTACATTGTACATTATTCTCGAAAGGTTTAATTGAATCTCCAATTATTATAATTACTTGGGGAGCAATGATGTATTACTAGATGTCACTCATTATTTATAATTTTATTATTTGAAAATAAAATTATTCCCAACGTTATAATAACCTAAAGGGTCACACACAAAAACGTTTAAAACAAAGTGTTATTTAAATTATGAATTTAAATATTTTATTATTAATATTAATTCGAATTTAATTATCAAATTAATTAAGTGAGACTTGATTAATTGTATATAAATTAGAATTCAAATTTAATAATAATATAAACCCAAAATAGAATGTGTCTTTTTAGAAGCCCATTAGATTTAGGGTTACGCCCTAATCCTTTCTCCCCTATACATATATTAAGATGTATATTTTTAGGGAAAGAAGTTAATCACATTTTTGAGAAAACCCCTAGAAGCTCTACATCCTAGAGAAGCTAGAGAGATAGAGACAGAAGGAGGCAACCAAATCGGCTAGTACCAGCTCCGGTGATCGTTCGACGATCGGACGTTCGTGTGGATACCTTTGGAGAGCAGATCTTCGAAATGAGGGTTGTTGTGTTGGTTCATCAAGATCAGAACACCCATTACAATCAGAAGGAAAGATTTATTAAGGTAAACATCTATTCTCCACAAATATATGTTCATTATACATAGATCCTGCGGTAGGGATTCAATTTTTTTTATTATTCCGCTGCATTTTAATGCCCGAATCCCTAACATTTTGTAATACTCCAAGCCTATTATGCAAATAGAACATAGGATGATGTACCTAAGTGAGTGATGTAATGTACTTTAGAAGAACCAGATGTATAGATCAGTACACAGAAGAAAATAAATAATGTATTAATTCTTTGATTTTTGTTCCTATTTTAGTAAATAGTTCAATGCACAAGTACATGTTTTTGAAAACAGTGAGACATAAAGTTGATTTCAAATTTTACTCTACCACATAGATCCTATACTATCAGTACAAATACATTTAAGTATGTTGCTATGTTTGAAGTGAGTTTGACAAAAAAAGCTTTCTTTTAAAGTGAAGAAAACTTTGTTACATCTATTTCTCAAGGAAAATGCAGTTTAATGCAATAAGGTGCAGAATGCAATAATAAGAATGTAAGATGCATTTAACACTTTGCATTTAACATCCAATGATAAGAACTTAATTCATTTAGCATTTATATCAAGTAGCATTTTATTAATTTGAGAGATAATTACAGATTATGCAAGTAGATCCTAGATATCTAAGTGGTCATTGATCACAGCAATGATCCAGATATAGAGATGCTCATGGATTCCCTTCCAAGTCTTGTTGTGAGGGAAGTGTGTGCAAGTGTACACCATTTATCTAATCATAGTAAGCATTCATTTACCATTTATAAATTCAAGGCAAGTAAATGTAATTACATATTGACAAGACAAACAATACATCAAGCAGATAACACATAGACACTAATACAGTTAACATTATTTAACATAATCACATACTTTTGTAAACACAGTCTCTCTCTTTGATTAAGTTTAACACAATTTGACAGTTCTGTAAGGTGTAATTTTTAACTTGATTAGAGCATAAACATAACACATTATTATAATCATGCTTGTAACTCTTTTAATTAAGATAATCAATTATGCAGAGTTATATCACATAATAATTTCTTAAGAGTCTTTGAACTGAATAAATTCTATCTTCTTCCAAGTTTACTAGACAGAATTTAGCAGAGTTCCAGAGACCACAACAATCATTTAGTTATACAAGTTAAGTCAGACTCAAATGAACAAATACCTAGAGTTCTGAAAGATGTTCCAGAAAATAAGCAATTCCACGATTTATAATTACTATTTTGATTTTTCATATTTGATATAGATATCATGATCTAAGATTAAGCAACTAAACAATTTGTAATTTAGGGGTTACAGAAGGATTACTGAGTTATAGTTCATTAAATTTATTCGAACAGTTAATCCCAAATTCAAATTCACAAAGTATTACATTCATAATTGTACATTTACTCAAGTCAGGGACATTAATAAGACTTTATCATTGAATCACAACTTATTAATTTTTAATACTTTTCAAACTACGTTAATCAGACATACCGAATACTCACTTAATCATCTAAGTAACAAATCAGACAAGCAAATTATCATTTAAATTCTTATGCAAACGAACCAATTTTCACTCTATCAGATACACTCATGGCTTCAACCAATTAGATAATTTTAATCCTGCATTGTTCTTTCTTTATAAGGATCTATTTTGTTACTAAAATTGAATGAAACGCTTATGATTGCACAAGCAACTTGAGGTTTTGTTCCCCTGTTTCCTATTTGTCCTTGCCGATTGTAAATTTTGGAATTATTATATTAATTCTTATAATTTTCTGCAAGAAATTTATTGACTGATTTTGTGAAATGAATTATTCGTGCGGGAAATGATTTTTAAATAATTGGTGGAATTTGCGTTGGAAACCCGAAATTTAGTCGGGTACCCGTGAATTTTACAGCCGTCGATGATGAGCCTCGTCGAGTCGACGGTGGAGGGTGATGATTAATTCTGAGTCCTAAATTTATAAAACAAATAAAGTCATTCGTATAATTATTTTTCAGAACATAAATAATTATTTATTTTAGAAAGTCGTTTCGAGATTTGAAATTGTAAAATTGTGATTGTTGGGAATTGGATGTTGATTATGTTTCGACGGGCAGTCCAACAAATAGAGGAGTCACTGTCCAAATTTTTCAAAAAATTATTTTAATTACGTGAAGCGTACTATATTATATTAAATGTTTTATGATTGTAAATATCGTAATATGAATATATGTTAGGTCACACACACTGTAGAGGGGGTGAATACAGTGTAAAATACAATCAAATCGAACTGTTAATATTTCAAGTAACAGAAAAAAAACTTTATTGAAATAATAAACTCTGTTACAGTATGGAACTGTTACCTCTCAGTGATGAACAAATATCACGAGAGCTGCTAGGGTTACAATGAATAATCTTCTCGAATATGATAACACTTTTTGTGTAAACCCTATGTCTGTGTTTATATACTACACAGTTGCAAGATAATTGCTAATTGATATGGAATATAATTCTGCTTCCTAAAATATATCAATCAGATATCTTTTCTTCCAAGTATTCTATTCTTCATAGAATTCCTTCTTCATGCATATCTCTTCTTATGTTTATCTCGATCTTCTTTCCTTTAATCAGCTAATGTCCTTAACTGAACGTCCTTTAGCACTTAAGTTCTGATATCCATCTTCTGATGATTATCTCCTGATAATATAAGTACTGATATCCTTAAGTCCTGACTTCCAGTATAAGTACTGATTCCCAGTTAAGTACTGATTTGTCCTGTTAAGTAAGATCTGAAAACTAAACATAAATCATATTAGCCATGACATTATCAAATATATCTAACAATCTCCCCCAACTTGTAAATTAGCATAATATACAAGTTTAACAGATATTTGATGATATCAAAAACATTAAGTACAAATGCATGAGAATTAGACTAGATAACTACAACTTACAGTCCTTAAAGCTTTACCAACATTTAACTTCTGATAACAGCTTCAGTCTGTACAAGTATCAGAATTTAATTAGTTGTAGATCTTGACTTGGCTTCATCTTCTGAACTCTCTGATGTCAGGAGTTGTTCTGAGATAGTTCTTCAACAAACATCTCTCAGCATATCTAAGTTCATCAATCATCCTCCTTTTAGCATCTTTAAGCTCTGCAGTATCTTCACCAATTTGAAAGATTGCAGCCCTGAGATCATTAATCTTTGCTTTTCTTATATCCTGATCCAGTCTGATCAAATAAGCTTTATCAGACTCAAGATTGAATTCCACAGCCCTGTAACCTAGAAAGGTAGTTATAATTTTAGCAGTGTTGGGCTTCATTTCAACTATATCATCCTTGTGATCTCTGTACTTTGGAACATATGTGCTGTCAGACTTAACAGAATAAAGCCTTTTCCGTCTCTGAATCTGATCCTTCAAATAGTTTGCAGCACTTCCTGTCAATCTGTCATCCACTTGAAGTAAGAATAGTACATGCTCCAGTTCTTCAAAATACTTCAATGGAATGGCATTTTGCCTTATATGATAAACCCTACCATCTGTCATGAAGTACAACAAGATGTGTTCTTTCAAGTAGGTATGGTGAACCATTTGTACAGATTCTAGTTGATTCAATCTCTCAGGAGTTGCTCCAATACCTGGTTCACTCAAGGAAGTTGGATCATTGGTAATGTTCTGTATTCTTCTTTCATCAGCACTTCCCAATCCAGTTTTATCTCTTGCTTCCTTTCCAGTAACTACTCTTGCTCCAGAACCACTTGCAGCAGTCTTCAAAGGTTGAGCCTGTTTTGCTTTAGTGAATCCTGGTAGGAGTGTCTTTGGTCTATCTTCTGATATCAAGTTAACTTGAGCTGTGTCAGAGGTTACTTGCTTCTTTAAAATATCAGAACTTACTTTATCTTGACTCTGAACAACTTGAGCCATGTCAGAGGTTGTTTTAAGAACTTTTTTTGAAGTCAGAGCAAGATCATCCTTTTCATCAGTGATTTCTTCATTCTCAGGAGGCACATAAACCTTGATAGGTTCACCAACCTTTTATTTACCCTTGGATCTTGGATCTATCTGCGGTTGTGATTTAGCCAATGTTGCTTCAGCATTTGTCCTTTCTTTTATTACAATGCCTTTGAGTTTTGGAAGTGTCTTTTTACCAGAAGCTTCAGATTTAGATATGGCTTTTTCTGATTTAAGTCTGACTTCTTCTTCCATTAAACTCTCCAAGTCCATTCCTGGATTTTCTTGAAGAAATAACTGTCTTTGACATTTCTTCATCAAGATCTAAAAGTTCATCGGAACTTATCCTTTTACCAGTAGCAAAACTAATTCTTTTCCCAGTATCAGAACTTGTCCTGTGACTTGTGATTTCAGTTTTTCTTGATGTGAAACCTCTACCTTGACTATGACCTCTACCCATTCCAGAACTTCCTTGATCATCCTTTTCATTATCCTTCCCTTTCAGTGTCTTGTCAGTCTTGCATTTGGACTTAATTACTTTCTCCCCCTTTTTGGCATCAGCAGGTAGTAGAAGAGAGACACGCAATTCCACTGAGGCTTGGATTTCAGTAAGTTGAGATTGCTGAGAAGCTTGATTTTTCAGAATATCATCAATCTGAGCTTGTTATGTGTCTTGAGTCTTCTCAATATAAGCAATCCTATCAAAGGTAGGTTGGAAGAACTTTTTCTTATCAATCTTGTGAACTTGTTCTTACTTCATTAGTTCTTCCCTTAAGAGATGTAACTCTGCATGGGTATTTGAATGAAGACCTTGTAAACGTTTAGTACTTAATGCAGTGATTCTAAGCTGTGTTTTGAAATCATCAGTATTTAACATCTCATCAGCTTTTGTCAATTGCTCAGCCAGATTCTGTGCAGTTGGAACACAGGTGACTGAATTCCATTCCTTAGTCCACTCCTGTCCCGCAGGAGTTTCACTCCAAGGCACTGGTGCTTCTCTGGTAACAAACTTCTTAACAAGTTCAGACTTAAGAATAGTTTGTTGAGGAGCATGTCCTGAAGGACCTGCTTCATCAACATCTGCAATTGGAGCAGCATCACCAGTATCTCCAGCATTTGCAGCATCAGAACTTACATAATCAGTATCTTCTGATAAAACAACAGTGTGAGTAGCAATAGAGGCTTCAGCATCCTCTAATTGCTGATCTGGTTCTAAGTTCTGATCAACAGCCATATCCTGATGCTCACCTATATTCTGATCATCAGCATCTAGATGCAGAGAAGGTGTAGTAGATAACTCTGGAGTTTGAACAGCATCAGTAACATGTGTTGTTGATGGATTATATGCTGTTGGAGCTTCTAAGAGAATTACTTCAGTCACAACCAAGTTTTGAACATCAATATCAGCACTTGTGCCTGGATCAACAGGAGATACAGATGGTGTGTTGACCTTTTCAGAAACAGCTTCCTGAGATGGAGTTGATGGAGAAGAAGTGACTTTAGCAAATTCCTTTTCTTGTGAGATCAGAGATTCCTGATCCCCTTCCTGAGTTGCTGCTTCTTCATCATCTGAAATAGGTCTTTTTGCCCTCTGTTTCTTGTATCTCTTTGAAGATTTGGATTCCTTGGGAGTTTCAGGAACTGTCATTCTTCTAAGCCTCTTGAGAAGCCTAGATCCCCCAATTCCAGAATCCTTCTGAGAAGTCACTTCCTCAGCTTCTTTAACAACAGGTTCTGAAGAAGGAACCTGTTCCTCAGTATCAGATTCATCTCTCAAAGCAATCCTCCTTCTGTTTTGAGGTGTTTGAGGAACAGTCTTTGTCCTCTTAGGTTTGGAAGATGAAGGCTTCACAGTAGGTGCTGAGGATGAGGGTTGAACTATCTGTGAAGTGGAGAGATAGGATTTGATATATTGCCTGAGGGTAGGTTGAGTAGAATGAGTGGTAGGTGCTGATGGTTGTTGTGGTGTTTGGGAGGTTGTTGTTGGTTGGACATCAGAATAAACAGATCTATAAGTATCAGGATCAACATTTACTAAGATCTATTTTACAGACTGAGGAATCTGTAAAGGTCTAACCACTGATTTCTTAGTGTCAGCATTTATCAGGTCATTAAAGTAGCGTTTTGCAACCTTAAAAGGTGGAGTTGAGGAACTGACTAATTGAGGTTCATCAGTACAAAAAGTATATATAAGTTGACAGAATCTAGCAAAGTAAACAACATTCCTATCCTCTGTCATCCTATCCCCAATAAAACCAATTATAGCAGTTGCAAAATCAGAATGAGTTTGGTTTATAATAGCATACCCGATGTGCTGACTCATAATAGGGATAACATCAAAATTCGAACACTTGTTCCCAAAAGCTTTAGTGATGCAGTCGAAGAAGAAGCTCCATTCTCTTCTGATATGAGCCCGTTTCAACTGCCCAAGCTTTGCCAAACTCTGTTCATACCCCAAATTGGCCATTAACTCCTGAAGAGCTGATTCCTCTGGAATTGAAAAGGTACATCCTTCTGGGAGATGTAGAGCCTTGCGTATTGTACCGGGAGTGACTGCATATGAAGAATCACCCACTTCGAAAACAATACTGGGAGTGCCATGCATACCACCATTATCAAAGTGCCCAGTCCGCCAAAATGTCAGAACTTATTGGCTCGAAAAGACTGAAGGCTGGGTCAATGCATACCCAATCTCACTGTGTGCAAGAAGATCTTGCACAAAATGCAATTCAGATGGAGCTTCAGCATGATCAAGAATTGAAGCATAGTTGTTTGGAACAAATTTAGCTCCATCAATGATTAAATCCTTAGGTGCCATGTGAAAAACTGAGATTTAAGAGTGCCTGTCAGGTGTTTGATAAAATGTCTGTATGAAAAACCAACGTTAGAAGAAGAAGGAGAGTAAAAGCAAGTAGAGAGAAAAAGTATGAAGAGAAATAAAAGATTAAAAAAAATCCTCTCTCTCTTACTTATACTCTGAAAAAAAAATGTTACCGTTGGACACCTGTCAGACATGCAGTAATAACGGATAGTTACTGGGCTCGAGAAAACAGTAATCATTACTTACCCACTTGCAGTTTTTCAAGGAAAAACCGTTCCACTTACCCAGTTAGTCCATTAATGACGGTGAAACAGTTTTAATTCAAAATTGAAACCGTTCCCACTTATTTAATTATTTCTCACTACAACATCAATATTCTGAAAATAAATTCGAGTGAGAATGACCAAAATAAATCAGATGAGTAAGTACTGATAAAGGAAAATCAGAACTTAAATTAAAACAGAATTTATATGGTCATCAGAATATGATTATTTATCAGGATTTACCAATGCATTACAAATTATCTCAGAGACAAAATCTTGAAACAAAAACAAATTTCATTAATATATCAAGATAATACATTCATGAAATTGAAATTACATCAGAACTTATACAAGAT
>NW_027420258.1:0-16832 GCF_009905375.1 Apium graveolens
TCCTAAGAAGAAACATCCTATAAAACCTCTTGCTTCCCTTCTTTTTACATCAAAATATTTCCACCTGAACATAAGGATCTAAAATTGTTTATTTTTTATGTGTTCCAGTTGGGGAATGATTGATCAAAAAAATTAGAGGTGAAGCACCATATTGCTTCAAAGTGCATGGACAAAATCTGCAATATATAGTATGCTTCCGGAGGGGGTTATAATCCAAATTTTTGTCAATTGTACATTTATGACACAGAGAACGATCTCTCTAATCGATTAAATGGAATTAAAGAAGTCGGGGATCAAGTTGATAAGAATATTATTGAATCACTTATGCAAATCTCACATTAGTATAACTAGGTAGTTGAGCAGTTCCTCACAGTACGTGAACGGTTTAAAAATGATGAAAACGATGAATTTAAATCGATTTATTTAGAGAAAGCAAATGAACAACAAAACATAAATTGGTCCATCAGATGAGGTTGGTGGATTGATAGTGAACTCAGTTCCAGACAACCCTAGATCTAGAGATATAATTGTGGACATACGCCAGAATAATATAAAGCGGGTTTGGGAGACTAATTTGTTATTTATGCAACTTCAGTATCCTATACTTTATCCACATGGAGATGATGGTTTTCACACTAAAATCCCAGTAAAGAAAATTAATAAATGTGTCAGGCATGTGGTTGATAATTATTGTAAAGAGGAAGATGGTAAGACTAGAGAATATGTCTCTATGAAGGAATACTATGGTTATAAACTAATGATACGTCCTTCAAAAGGTAACTATTACAACCAGCTTAATAACATTGTGCATAGTGTGTCAGGCAGTTATTTACTCTCCAAATAACCTATCAAATATTCTTTTACATGACTAACTCCTCATCTTGGTGGAAGATTGTGGCAACAGTATGTTGATGCTTTTCCAGTAGTTGAACAATGCAAGCTAGATTGGATTAGTAAAAACCAGACAAGAATTAGATCTGATATGTATACTTCAGTTTGTGATGTAGTGAGGAGAGGAGACAATGATCCAGATCATGCTAGGAAATGTATATTTCTACTAGCATCGTTTACTAGATCAAGGTGATACATACATGTCTCAATACTTTAAGGATTTCTTAGCACCATGTCGTGTTATTGGACATCCAACACTTTTTTGACAATTAATGACATATAATTCAAAATGGTCCGAAATTAAAAAAAATATTAAACACTTGCATGGTGTTGATGTTTTTGATGCTCCTGACATTGTAATAAGGGTGTTTATGCTAAAGCTCGAACAACTGATTGACTTGATAAATAAAAGATATTACTTCGGAAAGTGCATGGGAAGGGAGTTAATATTTTCAAGCTATTTTATAAATATAAATTTCAATCTTCCTATCATATTTGAATAAACTACTTCATGTTTTGTTATCTTTCTCTAATATGTAAAATTTTAGTAATAATTTGGTGCTTTTATAAATTCCAACAATAATGCACATGATTGAGATTCAGAGGAGGGGATTGCCACATTGCTATATGCTGATATGGTTAGTCCAGCATTGCTTTATTGAGAAGTCAGGATCTTCATAGATAATTTCTCTTTTTAATTATAACTATATTTCATTACTCAATTAATAACGACCAAGTTTATTAATAACACTAAAGATTCAGTCATATTAGAACAAATTAATCTACCCACTGAAATATTAATGATTGATTATACTGCTGGAAATGGTAGGAAAAACAAGTGAATCTTCTCTGTTTGTATATCTACATGAATTATCGAGTGAAGCATTAAAGGTGATGAGTATGTTAAATAATTAGAAGAGAAAAAACATATTAACACACCGTCCATATATCGAAGCTCATTTATTCGTACTTGAGACTTCTATTATTTCCGAAAAGGTAAAGAATTCATGTACAAGGTACCAGGTCTTTGTCTTTTTCTTAAGTTTTCTTGACAAATACGAGAAACTTTTTTTGTGTTTTGACATAGCCTTGATGTTTTATATTGACAAAACTGCAGGTGTTCTGAAATTTAACAATCAAATTTATGTATAACAAAATGACACAATACAAATATATCAATTTTTGATATAAGCCCATTAGTATAACAAACAAATAACTAATAAATATTTTAGATCATGTTCATTTAAAAATAATTTTAGATTACATTTAGAAAAATTTGACCATTCCGTCAACTCTTGATTAAAAACATTATCGTCAAAATATCTTGGAATCAATCATTCTGTGTAAAACATACTTAGTTTATACAATAAAATTATTATCATCACACTACACCATATATGGCCTATCGTAACCCATGTCCTAAAGAAATTTTCCTAATATGTTATCATAGATATTGTACTTATGAGCTAATTTAATATTTTGTTTTTTTATGTCACCGTAGCCAAAAACATGATGTTGTATTAGTTGAAATTGTTGCAGCTTGCAACATACTTGTCAAAGTGTTATGTTAGAGTATTAAAATATAAATATAATATTTTTAAGATTTAATATTTATTTAATTTATACTACAAGAATTTATGATGATACATACAAATTTAATAACTGAGATGAATGATAACATACGAATTATATACATAGATATAATTTAAAATTTTAAAATAGTAAATTTCAAACCGATAAAATTTAAAATTTTGATTTAAAAATAATTAAAAATAAAAATTGTATAAATTCCCCTTATTTTTATAAGCATCGATATATAAGTTTTTAATATAAGAATTATTTATATATAAAAAATATGTAGATAAGTAATAAAATACATAAAGGTAAATAATAATTTTAAATAATTATTTCAATGCTATTTATTAAAATAATTAAAATAATAAGTAATATAAAATGGGACACTTGTAAATTTCGAATGGGCATAATTTATAAAATATTTTAAACGAAGCGCCCATTTTTTTCTGCAAATACCGCGCAATTCATCCCACTTCAGCACCCTATCCCTATCCATATCCCTCTCTATCTCGTTCTTTCACATCGCCTCTCTCCCTCTCTCTCGTTATGTCGCTCTCTCAATCTTCTCTATCTCTCCTCTCTCTAAAAATTTACTCTCTATTAAATTTCTTTTTTACACAACACTTTTCTATGAATCTCTCTTTCTCAGGTAATTTTATTCATCAAATTAAGGCTTTGGCTATAGGCTTTGGGAATGTTAGTCCCAAAGTAGTCGTAGAAGGGGGGTGGAATACGATACCTACAATCTTTTTTCGATTCTTTTCAAGTTCTTCATTAGAAGTACGGAATCAAAATAACACAAAACAATTCAAGGAATATATTTTTTTATTAATATAAACTTGAGGTTGCTACAATCTAATCAAAGTATTGATTAACTACAATAATTCAGCAGCGTAACAGTATGTTTACAAGAGTAATAAAGGTGAAGCTTTAATGGAGCTCTCGTAAGCTTCTTCTGTGTTTGCTGAAGATAACTAACTGAATGAGAATTCATTCAATTTGTTTTTGTAGTCTTTCAAAATTCAATGGACAGGTGGCCAATTCTTATTAACTCATTTCATTAAAATTTGCTGCACTTTAAATCAGTGAATAATACATCTATGGCGACAGCTCTGTGGCGACAGCATTCCCCTATGCCTTCTCTGTGGCGACAGAGTTGCCTTGAGCATTTCTCTGTGGTGACAGCTCTGTGGCGATAAGCTCTATGCAATAGTTTCCTTGAGCATTTCTCTGTGGTGACAGCTCTGTGGCGACAAGCTCTATGGCGATAGTTGCCTTGAACATTTCTCTATGGCGACAACTCTGTGGCGACAAGCTCTATGACGATAGTTGCCTTGAGCATTTCTCTGATAACACCTCTATGGCGACAAGTACTCCTGTGGTGACTAATATAGAGAGAGTTGTCATGACTTAGAGTATTTTAGCTCTTTGTCAAACCATTCTTCAATGTATCAATCATTTTTCTTCTGTAATTGAATCAAAATACTTTCTTGAATACTGATGTTTGGTGCACTGGTCTGGTTCACAAACAACTAGCATTGTGAGATCCTAATTCAATTTATCTTGTGTTTTTGAGTTGATACAGACTGATGTTTATTCATTGCTTCTTTTACTGAACCCTTGATCTGTAACACTTGAAATCAATACATGCAACTGATGTTTAAAGTCCTTTGATGTCTTATTCTTCATGGATGCTTGAACATGATAATGAACTTCTTCTCATGATCTGTTGGAGGGCTTAATGAGTCAATCACGTAATTTGGTTCTTTGTGTTTATCCTGTCTTCATATGTAGGGTTCCTGTGCTTCACAGTTTAATATTGTTTATCTGTTTCTATTTTCATGTTGAGTTATAAATCCTCGATTACATGTTACATTACGTTATGCTTTACAATATCCCCCTATTTGATTGTTAGAGTTCGACAAGCAAATCCCTAAGGATAACTTAACTGATAATAAGAAAAAGTACGAACTATAAAACAAATAAAGATATTAAATACATTATGGATTACATATTCATTTCCAGATTTCTTAAGATATAAATTACAAAGAAGTGTTCCTCTAGCCTGAACATATACTCTATGTCTTCTTTTTCTTTATCCTCTTCTGCTTCCTGCTTCCTTCTCATTCTTGAGGCTGATCAGATTTTCTCTTAGATGCTTTCTTCTTAGGAACTCAAGGTTTTGGAGGAGACTCTTTCAGCTCATTCAATCTAGCTTACACACAATCATGAGCTTCTATCTCAAGTGCATTTACTGGAGGTGGATTATTCAGTTCATGAAGCATTATCTCAAGGTATTTGACTTTGGTGCATTTCGGAATAATATCAAATAATAGAGATGATTTTCTGGACATTACGAAGACTGTTATCCTTTAAGAATGTCCTCATACTCTCTTGGTGTCATTGATTGATTCTTCCTCCATCACTTCATCAAGTACCTTTATGATAGGAATCAAAGCAACCTTGTCTTATTTGTAGGTGGATAGTTTGACATCCATCAAGGCTTGCTGTATTGAGTATGATTCACTTGTCCTGAAGTCTTTGATTCTGATCTTGCTTTTGTTGATTCTAAAGACTAACTCCCCTTCACTGTCAGTGCTGATTATGGGTTCATTGTCTTTCAGAAGATTAATCTCTACTTCCCCATTGATGAACACCATCTCATGATACGCTCTCGTAACCTTCTTTATATCCTTCTCTGTGTCTCTGATCATCTTATCATTGAGCCTATAAGCATATAGAACTTCAGCAGCTTTGAGGTCTGCTTCAGATCTCTTAACACCTGGAGCTTCCAGTTTAGCTCTTTTGCTCCTGAGTTGACTTTCTAAGAAAGTAAGTTGTAGATAACGAATGGTTCTTATGTGTTGGTCAGATATGGTGATGTTTTGCATCCTACCACCTGCAAATACTTTGATCACGAATGGATACATAAATTCTTGAGGAGATACATCGATCATCATTCTCCAAAGTTTGTCTCTGAAGTATTCGTTCTCATTTGATTTCAGCCATGGGATTTTTGATGCTAGGACAAATAGTTCAATAGTGGTCAACTTTTTCAGTACACTGGTAGACACCTTCATCTGTAGACCATCTCTGTGATTGATAGTGATTCTCCATCCATTCTCCATAATGTTCACAGTAGTTCTAGTAATTATTTTGCTGAATTGATCATAGAACTCATGGATGTTATCATGTTCTTTTCTGTAATGTTCCACAATTCTCAGCAGATTAGAGTTACCAGGGTCTGAATAGTGATATGTTTCTGGTTTGTCCATTTTCTTCCTTATATCTTCCCATTTGCTTCCTTTCCTGTTAGCTCAAAGATATGATTCTCTCTCTTCTCTGTTCCTCCTTCTTTGAATGGCTCTTTGAATTCTTGCTTTTGACCTTTCCATTTCCTCTTGAATCTCTATATAAGAGCGATTTATTTTCTCTGGAAGTCCATAAAACAGACAATCATCTGAGAAAGCATCTTCATCTTCAAACTCTTCATCCTCAGAGATAATCTTTCTTTCTTCTGTAGCAACTTTCTCGAATCTTGGCTCACACCCCATCGGAACATCACTTTCATCTATTTCACCTTCTTCTAGTTCATCTTCAGAGAATAGGGGTTTTGGAGCATATATCTGAGATAGCAGATTTCTCTGAGTTGTAATGATTTGGCTCAGATGTCCTGATTGCTCCCCCTGAGATGTTACACTCTCCTTAGAAAATCTTTCCTTGAGGAGCACCCTTTCATCAATTCTCTCTTCTAGTTCTTCCTCCATCTCATCTCCAAATTCATCATAAGTACCAGCAGTCTGAAAGGCATCTTAAAGTAGATTAACAGCAGCATCTACTTTTTCTTGTTCTACTACCTTTTTCTCCCCCTCAGTTGGGTTATCCTTCAGAGCTGGTGTTGATTGAGCATGTAAGGTTGAAACAGGGATCTCGAGAGAAACAGGCAGTTGCTTACTGATTGAGGTCATTGGCCCAGTACTGGCAAGAGCTGCTTCAGATGAGACCGGGAGCGGCGCTTACTTGCTAACTGAGATCTTTGGCTCAGTGTTGGAAATTGCTTTTCCTTTTTCGGTATGAGAGAGAGATCACTCAACGAATTCCCGTAAACTAGCGAATGCTGCTTGTTGATGTTCAAGTTGATCGGAAAGACTAGCGATCTGATGATCCCTGATAGATAGTTCTTTTTGAAAATGTTGATCTTTAAGAGCCAGTTGTTCTTTGAGATAGCTGTCTTTGAATGCCAGCTGCTCTTCAAGATAGGATTTAGTGACATAGTTTGAAAGATCTATAGGTGTAGTTTGGATGGTAGGTGTCTCACAGGATTCTCGCAGTGTGTCGTTCAACACTCTATTACTCGGTTTAGGGTTATGTGTGTCACTCGTTCTCACATGTTCACTCCGCTCAAAGCTCCGAGTTCTAAGTGTACCTGCAGAAGACACTGGAGCCATCCTTAAGGAGGTCAGCAGTAGTGCAATGAGAGTTCGTAATTTCCGATCCTCATCTGAGACAAGTTGCCTGTCATCAGGAGATGACTTATCCAGAGTTAGAATCTCTGGGAGGTGCACTGGGGCCGTTATTTTTGGCATCTGATCCCCAGCTTCCCCTTGTATTTGTGAAGATACATTCCCCTTAGGCTCACTAGTTAAATCTAGTTCATCGCCAATGGGTTGCCTATGGCGCCCCAAAACCCGGGGTCAGGAATCTCGGAGGCCACGCCATCTAAACTATTACAACCACACAACTCACACTATAATATGTAAATACTCATGCTTCACGACCCCACACTTATCACACACACACTTACAGATTATTGTCTTGGAAACGAACCATCATATCTAGAGTAGTTTCTACCATCAAGTGATAATTATTACAGCCCAAAAGTAATTTAATCTTACCGGGGAGTAACCTTTAAGTAAAGCTAGTCCTCCGGCCAAATATATGTTTCTTGTTTATTATCTTACATCAGTCATACTTATAAATAAGCCGAACTAAAAACAACTAAAAACTAATCCAGCTTATTCGGACTACCTGTGGTGCAGCACCAAATAATCTACGGAACAACTGGCCATTTCCTACCCGTTTCCTGGTTGTGGTTCTCATGGAAGGCATCTTGATTCATTGTTGTGTTGTGTCAATTTAAGAAAACAAGTGTGAGTTATAATGCCCAGCATAATAATGTACAGTATGAAAATGACTGTATGATAACATCATATACGATAATTATATTTTATTCGAAAATAGTTTTCCTTGGTGATACACACCTTCTTATGAAAACAATTCTTTAAGGGATTTTATTATCCTGCGAATACCTTAATAGTAATCCCAGCACCTAGGCTTGGGTTACGGTATTGCATCACAATTCCAATTGGAAGAATTTGGACATTCGTTGGAGCCACCGCATACGATGATCAGTCGTAATGCGATAACCTTTTCTACTAGTAGAGGGATGACACCTTCACATCTCGGTTATCACCATTGCCGCATACGGGCTATGTGTCCTCATTTCGGGCATACACACACTTCGCAGATCCATAGGTACATATTGTATCGTCTCCTATGGTACCAGTAGTCTATCCAATACACGGAGTACTTGGATCCTACCCCTCCCTTGTCCTTTAGGAAATCCTATCATATCTCGAGAACTCGAACCACATCGAAGTTCCTCCAAGTGTTTTGCTTGTTGATAGGCATAGCTTTACTGTATTTATATATATATATATGTAATTCCGAAAGTTTCGGAGGAAGTACGAAGGATGTGAGTTGACCGTTGTCAACAGATAATTAAATAAGGGGGAAAAAGTTTCTCCTTGAAACTATATTCAAAATATTAAATAAGTCGGAGTAACATTCTCCGACGATCTGAAATTACTCGAATTATTTTCCTAAATCAGAAAGTATGTTTTAACTCGGATCTATGATTTATAAATAAAAAATAAATCCTTTAATAAATAATAATTAATTAAATGATAATCGGTAAATAATTAAACCTCGAATGAGTTTACTATTGAAAAGAGTATTTAAAATAATATTCCTCAACTAGTTTATGTTTACGCAATTAATAATCTTTAATGATTAATCAGGTTTGAAATAAATAATTGTTGGGGTATACTACTCCCATGATAAAAGAACAAGTATATGGTATTTATTATTTGAACAATAAAATATAGTGAGGGAGTATGATCGTTGGAAAATCGTTTTAATAAAAGTTCGAGGTATTTTAATGCTTCGTAAGTGGACGTTGAGTCTCTTTTAAAACGTACTACTATGGACTTATAACCGACCTATAATATCACCGGAATGATTTTTGGGTTTTATCTTATCCCGACTGACTCTCGGTCTTATATAATATGTCATGCTTATAGCGGAATAAACATTTCACGATATATACTTATCGTACAACATCGCTACATTATGCGAAAATTCAACTACGTATCATGGCAAACATGGTACTTATGCAATGATAATAAAACAATCCTTTCACAACACAACAGTAAATGGAGTTTGGTTCGTAAACTTGCCTGGGTATCTCGAGATGGAGGATGCTCTAGGTTCTGCTCTGAGATCTATAACCATAAACACAATTCACTTCGTTAGGTTCCATTTTAATTTACGGCGACTCGCACTCGTGTACTACTTATTATGCACCCTCTCAACTTATACTACTCTTATTATTCCTTTAATTCATTATTCACATTATGGTCGCTTTATTTTTCTAAGTATCTTAGGATAATTCTCATTATCGTCGTCGGCTCCGCTTATGGATTCTTACGGTTTCTACTCGCGAGGTCTCGGCTCCGATATTTTTATAAAATTGAGAAATCATTCTTTTTACTTGATATTTTTATGGATGTTAGGAAACTCAATATGTTACTCTCTGTAAAAATTTCATGATTTATGCACACTTTTAAGTCGATCCTTTATATTTTCAAAGTTCGTAATTCGTTGCAGTTTTTGTCGCCTAAATCACTTTTAGTAAAATGGTCATAACTTTTGATCCGTAAATCAGAATCAAGCGATTCAAGCGCCTAAACGATTCTTATAAAATTTTCTATCATAATCAAGGGTTGTTTTTCAAGAAACTACATTTTACCTTTCTTGAAATCTTGAGATGTGTTCTTGAGGATGGTGGAGGCTTGGAAGTGCTTGGTATGATTTTTGGAACCAAAAACCATCATTGAAATCAAGAAACCATAGAGAGGTTACTATTCATACTATTTCTAGCGACTTTCTTGATTTTATTGCACCCATAAAACCTTGATAAAAAGAGATGAAAGAATTTTCTTACCTTAGTTTAATTGCTAGGAAGCTTGAGAATTAATGGGATGATTTTACCATGGCTAGAACTTGAGTTTTGATTTTGCGTTTCTTTATTTTTCTTCAAAGGGCCGAATGGAAGGTTGAAGAAGGGGGGGGCATTTATACTTGCTTCTCTTGGTTGCTTCTCTTGGTTGCTTCTCTTGGTTGCTTCTCTAGGTTGATTCTAGGAAATGGGGTGTGATATCTTCCACTTGATTTTTATTCTCCTAGGTTGAATCCTAGGTTTATTCTTGTTGAAAATCTTGGAGAAAAAATCTAAGTAGCTTGCTAGCTTATAAGCTAACTACATGTGTTAGCTTCCTTAGCACACTATTTTGCTAGCTAGCTTGATCATCTATGGTTAGCTCACTATTCGATAAAGTAACCATGGTTACTTTCTTACCATGGTTTAGTTAGTACTTTACGTTTATTTAATCGTTTACCGCGTTCGCTCGGTCCTTAAATTTTTTCGTAATACTTATTCGTAAATGGTTCACGACGTGATTCCTTTAGTATTTATTCCTTATATTTTTAATTATCATACTTGAATATAAATCCGTAGGGTTTTAATCTCGTAATTATATGTGATCCCCGAAATCCTCGATGGGTCATAAATACGGTCGTTTTTCAAAGTTCGTTTTCTTCGAAAACTAATAGCGTTTACATACACTCATTTAGTACATATAATCGCAATATCAACTCCGAAACTCATTTCCTCATGTACTACATAGTGTGGGCTCAAAAGTTTTTCCCGTTCCGTCAGGGTTACTATTCATTAAACGTTTTACAAGGTCTCAAAATTTCGAGTTATTACAGTCTTCCCCTCTAACAAGGATTCCGTCCTTTAATCAACTAGAAAATAAGTGGGGATATCTATTCCTCATTACGTATTCAAGTTCCCAAGTTGATTCCTCAACATTTTGATTTCTCCATAAGATCCTAACCAGCTTCACAGTCTTGTTCCTCATCACTTGTTCTTTTTGGTCCATTATCCTTACCGGCTGCTCTATGTAGGTCAGGTCTGGTTTTAAATCTACCTGCTCGTATTCTATTACATGTCGTGCATCTGCATGATACTTCCTTAACATGGACACGTGGAACACATTGTGCACTTGTTGCAAATTAGGAGGCAAGGCGAGCTCGTAAGCTAGAGGTCCTATTCTCCTCAAAATTTCAAAGGGTTCTATGAATCTAGGACTCAACTTCCCTTTCTTCCCAAATCTCATCACTCCTTTCCACGGAGATACCTTCAATAGCACAGAATCTCCTACTTTGTATTCCCTATCCTTCCTGGTCTGGTCGGCGTACTTCTTTTGTCTGTCCTGGGCTGCTACCAGTCTTTTCCTGATGAGTCCTACCATTTCTCTAGTCTAGTTGGACTAACTCTGGTCCTAATATCTTGTGTTCTCCAACTTCGTCCCAACACAGGGGGAGAGCGACATCTCCTTCCGTAAAGAGCTTCATACGGGGGCATTCCTATGCTAGCGTGATAGTATTGTTGTAAGCAAATTCGATCAGGGGTAAGTGGTCATCCCAATTTCCTTTTGAAATTAATAGCACACACTCGTAGCATATCTTCTAGGGTCTGAATAGTCCTTTCGCTTTGTCCATCAGTGTGGGGGTGGTAGGCGGTACTCATGTTTAGTCTGGTGCCTACGCATTCCTGAAAGCTTCTCCAAAATCAGGAATTAAACCTCGGGTCTCTATCTGACATTATGGCTACCGGAAAGCCGTGTCTAACTACAATTTCCTTCAAGTAAATATCCACCAACTTGTCCACGGTGGTATCTTTCGATGATTGGTAGGAAGTGTGCGGACTTGGTCAATCTATCTATGATAACCCATATTGCATCGTGATTGGTCTTTGTTCTTGGTAAGCCTGTCACAAAAATCCATGGCTATATGCTCCCATTTCCATTCCGGAATTTCCAGGGGCCATAACAGTCCACTAGGTCGCTGGTGTTCAGCCTTCACTCTCTGGCATGTCAAGCACTTGCTGACCCACTCTGCCACTTCTTTTTTCATGTTAGGCCACCAATAATATTCCTTAAGGTCACGGTACATCTTCGTACTTCCTGGGTGGATTGAATATCTGGAGTGTACCCTTCGTGCAGCAGCTCATACTTTAACTCTTGCACATTTGGAATCCAAATTTTGGACGCATACCTCATGATCTCTTTCTCATCCTTCTCGCATCTCACTTCTTCACCGGTCAATGTTCCTCTTTCTTCACTCATCTTCTTTTCCTGACATACTCGTATCTTTTCAGTCAGCTCTGGCACTAGCTTAATCTCAATAATCCTTCCGTTCCCTTACCGGTCATTCTCACGTCAATTTCCATCTTTTCAAATTCTTTAATCAACTCCTCCGATGTCATTATCATCTTGAGTCTTTCCTTCCTACTAAGGGCGTCAGCCACCACATTGGCTTTACCCGGGTTATACAAAATTTCGCAGTCGTAGTCTTTTATCAACTCTAACCATCTCCTCTGTCTCATGTTCAGTTCCTTCTGAGTGAAAATATATTGAGGCTTTATGGTCAGTGTAGATCTCACATTTCTCACCGTACATAGGTAGTGTCTCTAAATTTTTAGGGCAAACACTATGGCTGCTAATTCTAGATCATGCGTAGGATATCTGCTCTCCATATTCCTTCAATTGTCGAGAGGCATACGTTATAACTTTGCCGTGCTGCATCAGTACACATCATAATCCTTAAGTGATGCGTCGCCGTATATCACAAAACTCTCCCTTTCCATCGGGAAGAGTGAGCACCTGGTGCTGACAACCAGCCTCCTTTTCAGCTCTTGAAAACTCTCCTCATATTTCTCTGTCCATAAAAAACTTTTCCTTTTTTCCGTGTAAGTCTAGTCAGTGGACCGACTATCTTAGCAAAATCTTGCATGAACCGTCGGTAATATCCAGCAAACCCACACAAACTCCTAAACTCCGTTGGGGTAGTTGGTCTTTCCAATTGGATACTGCTCTATGGTGCAGGGTCAACTAAACTCCTTTGCTACTCACTACATGTCCTAAAACTGAACTTTTCTTAACCAAAACTCGCACTTCGAGAACTTGGCAATACAATTTCCCATTCCTAAGATTTTAAGACATACCTCAAATGTTCTGCCATGTTCGTGCTCTGTCTTTGAGATAGATCAGGATGTCATCTATAAAAAACTATCACACAATATCTTAGGTATTTTTGAACACTCTGTTCATCAAATCCATAAAGGTTGCGGGGTGCATTGGTTAACCCAAATTACATGACTAAAAACTCATAGTGTCCATACCTAGTGCGAAAAGCAGTCTTCGGTATATCTTCCGGTTTGATTTTCAACTGGTGATATCCTGTTCTCAAATCTATTTTGGAAAAATGTACAGCTCCCTTGAGTTGGTCGAATAGGTCATCAATCCTGGGGAGAGGGTACCTATTCTTAATAGTCAGCTTATTCAGCTCTCGATAGTCTATGCATAATCTCATACTGCCGTCCTTTTTCTTTACGAACAGTACTGGCGCTCCCCATGGCGACACACTGGGTCTTATCATTCCATTATCTAATAACTCTTGCAGTTGAGAAGCTAGTTCCTTCATCTCAACTGGGGCTAGCCTATATGGGGCCTTGGATACTGGTGTCGTTCCTGGTGCTAATTCTATAGCGAACTCTATTTCCCGGTCAGGTGGTAATCCTGGTAAGTTCTCTGGAAATACATCCTCGAATTCGTTTACTACGGGTATGTCCTGTATATTAGGGACTTCCTTTTGGTATCTACCACATAAGCCAAATAGGCCTCGTTACCTTTCCTTAACAATCTTTTTGCTGTAGCATGGTTAGAAATTTCTGGTTCTGTCGTTGACCTTTAAACACTACTTCTTTTTCATTCTGCACTCTTAACTTTACTCTCTTCTGTTCACAATCTATTTGCGCTCCGTTACTGGATAACCAATCCATTCCTAAGATTACATCAAATTCTCCTAATGCGAATGGGATTAGGTCAACCTCGAAGACCTTCCCTTCTAAGTTCAACTTGCACTTAGGGTGTACTTGATTTACAGGAATTATTTCTTTGTTTGCTATTTCCACTTGTAATATCTCACATAAGGGTATGGCATTAAGTTTTAACTTTTTAGCAAAATCTTGAGATATAAAAGATTTGGTTGCTCCAGAGTCAAATAGGACATTTGCATGTTCGGAATTTAACAAAAGGGTACCTGCTATCACATCAGTGTTTCGAACAGCATCCTGAACAGTCATGTTGAAGGTCCTAGCAGCTGGGGTCGGTTGGATGCAGCTCTGCTCATACCTGAGACTGGGGCTTCATTATCGGGCAATCCTTCCTCATATGTCCTACTTTCCCACATTGGAAACATGTCTTGCTATATTGGGGACAGTTGTTGGCAAGGTGTCCGGGTTGGTCGCACCTGTAACATTTCAGAGGGGCTCTGCCTGGTTGCATAACCCAAGGTGTCTTCTCTTACAGGTCTGGCACTCTGGTATTGGGGCGCGGGGTTGGCTATGAAATGTGGCCCTAGATTGTCCCGCCCCCTGGCCAACACTCTCACTCGAGGTAATGCCCTCCAGACCGGGGTATAAGTCTGGGGGATACTAGCTAATCACCAACCTGTACAATCTGATTACAATTAAAAAGAATAAGAAATGAAATTAAACCCCTTTAACACTAACCGGATCTTTTTAGGTTGAAGTATGAAAACAAGAACCACTAACTACTTTTTACAAACCAACATTCAAAGTCTCACAAACTCTCTTTATTACAAACCATTGTCTAATTCATTTTTAAAACTAAGTTCAACTTTTTATTCAAACACACACACACTATCTATCAACACTCCACCTGCTCGGGCAACTCTAAAGCTTTCTTCCTGGATTGGGATCACACACTGGGTATGAGAGGATCCCGAGGCTTGACCCGCTTCTTTACCACTCGAGTCCTGATTGGTTTTCATATTCCTTCTTAACTGCAAAACAATAAGGTGACTAACAACAAAAGGGGGGAGCCAAAATTTGCTCAACAAGTCAACCAAAATATAAACAGTGTTTAAAGCATTTTAATGAATTCGTCATCCCAGGTATATCTGCAAAGATATAACTCACGAGAATTGAAAGAAGGCCATTACTGGCGAGTACAAATGAACTAAACTGGACACACAGTTCCGCATTATATTCTGCTGATCAGTCAGAATCTAATGCAGATCCATTATCTCAATATATAGAATCCAGTCGGGTACCAGGCACTACGGCCCACGTCGAGGCACCCAGTCATCACCGCGTACCTCATGGATTTAAGACACACTCAATCCCAAAAATCATTATCTAGTCCATCGCTTAGCAACCGGAACAATCGGTATGCTTTGATATATCCTAAATACCAGAATATATCAATCTCAATGCATTATCAAGGAATATGAATCAGAATTCAAAGAAACGGAGAAATCAGAATCGAAATGAAATATGAACAAAGGAATAACAAGTGTATATCAGTGATCAAGAACAATAATCAAGAGAATGCAAATGTGATAAGCATTGAATCAGTATCACTATTCTGATAGTAGAATAGGGGAAAAACTTGCCTTCTGCGCGACTCACTGCAATTGAATCACTTCTGTCTATCACTTTGGGCTATTACCGACTCAACTTGCCTGGCTGGCTTCGCTTCCGTTGGCAAAATAGACTGGTTAAGTCACGTCACTTCATTTTATCTTGAATCGAATTCACACCGTTCCTAACATCTACCCATGCGCTTATGACCGACTCGTGTATTACATATAAGCAAGTAAGACTCAATTAACCACGTAATACACATAAGCACATACATAATCATTTTATAGTTAAAATAATTTTTAGAACCAAAATCGACTCGCTGATCGCCCAACTGATCGTATCTGACTCGTTTCCCATTTTTCCGGAATTTTTTCGGACTCGTCTCGTCACGCATTACGACCGATATCAAAAAAGTCACAAAATCACTAATGTTTAGAAGAAATTAAGCTTTGATATTAGTTTTTAATGAAAAGAATTCATTTTTATGAGTCAACAGGCTTTCGTTTCACGCAAATCGGACAACGGTTGAATTATATCAATTAAATACTGATAATTCCATATATTATCTTATAAATAATTATTACTAATTTTAAAAGTCAAATAATTATTAAATCATTATTTAAGAAAATCAGAATTAAAAATAATTTTTTCTATAATTTTTGGAATTAAAATGAATTTATATATTTATTGAAAATTATTGATTAATTATCAAATAATTAATCATTTTTAAGTAATTAATAATAATATATTAATAAATAATTAATAAAATAATTCAATCTGATTTTTTTAGAAAATAATTAATTATTTATAATATAAATCAATTAATTAAATATTAATTAATCAATTTACAAAATAATAAAACTGATTTTTAAAATTAATAAAAATAAAATCAAAATCAAAATTACAGAACACATGTCAGAACCCAATTCCTGACAAAATCAGATCAAACCCGGGTTTCTAGAAACGGGTCAACCGGGTTGGATTCCGGGTTGCCAAGAACATCACTGGATTTTTCCCAGAATCTGGTGAGTTCCCGGAGTTCGGCCAACTCCGATCAACCTCAAATCAACACCATTTGGTGCTGTTTTGAGTGCTTTTCATTGCAAATCAACACAGCATCTAACCACGACCAAAACATAACCAAAAACATCTCAGAATCACAATCTCCGGTCAAAATCGACATGAACTCCGCCAAATATCCAAATCATTCATTTGTACATAAAATCAAACGTTATATAGTGCAAATTAAAGCTAAGAACACATACAATCAAAGCCCTAACATTACAAGAACCAAATATTCACAGAAATCATCGAGTTGTGTTTTTGAAAATCTGACATAAACCCTAGAAATCGTGAATCACTATCCAGGCATCGTTTTGTTCAATTAAACACCATGAATCGACTGTAATCATCTAACAAGCTATATCAATCATCAAAACATCAAAATAACCCCAGAATCAAAAAGTCCTAATTCGAACATAAACCCTAGAAATCGAAAATCGAAACGATG
>NW_027420259.1:0-11255 GCF_009905375.1 Apium graveolens
GAAGGGGAACAATCAGGCAAGCCAAGGGCAAGTTGGAGAAAACAGGTTCCAGAGGAATGCAAGCACTGTGGAAGAAGGCACCCCGGATGTGTAATAAGCTGAGCATGACATGTATAGGTGCAATCAGAAGGGACATTTGGCGAATGAGTGCAAGATGCCGAAGCCAGGAGTTACGTGTTACAAGTGTTGGAAGACTGGACACATAGCTAGGGAGTGCAAGGCAACCGGACCAGTCAAAGCTCTGATGAATGTGGCAAGTACTAGTGCAAGCGTGCCAGCCGAGGTATTGGCATTACCTCCACCACCTACACCAACCCCGTAAGCAACAGCAAAGACATTTGATCTGAAGATGAAGGTTGTTGTTCAGAATTCGGAGGTGATAGCAGGTACACTTTTTCTCAATAATGTCAAAGCTAAAGTATTGATTGATTCGGGAGCAACAAGATCTTTCATATCAGAAACTTTTGTTGATAAGCTCCAATGTGATAAAATGATTATGAGTAAGGTAGTAAATGTGGTAATTGCGAACCAAGAGAAGATTCCTGTGAATCAATTTTGTCCAAAGTGTGAGATCGATATTTCGGGGTATAAGTTTTCAGCCGACTTGATACTCTTCAAGTTGGGAGAGTTTGACATAATTTTAGGAATGGATTGGTTAGGAGAGAATAACGCTCAGATTAATTGTAAGACCAAGAAGTGTATTTAAAGACGAAGAGTGGAGAGAAGGTAGTATTTAAGGGGCAGAGGCAAGAGCAACTATTTCTTACAATTGTTCAGGCTAAGAAGCTACTTAGAAAAGGTTGTGAGTCGTTCCTAGCTTATGTAGTGGATTCGGAAAAAGGCAGCCCCAACATGGAAGATATCCCTGTAGTTAACGAGTTCCCAGATGTGTTTCCCGACGAACTACCAGGCTTACCACCAGATCGACAAATCGAGTTCGAGATCAACCTTGCTCCAGGCACGGAACCAGTTTCAAAGGCCCCATATAGGATGGCACCAGCAGAAATGAAAGAGTTGGCGAGCCAGCTACAAGAATTGTTGGATAAGGAGTGATACGGCCAAGTACGTCGCCATGGGGAGCACCCGTTCTGTTTGTAAAGAAGAAAGACGGGAGTATGCGATTATGCATAGACTATCGGGAGTTGAATAAGGTAACGATCAAGAACCGCTACCCGCTACCAAGGATAGATGACCTTTTTGATCAGTTAAGGGAGCAAAATGCTTTTCGAAGATTGATTTGAGATCGGGATACCATCAATTAAAGATCAAGGAAGAAGATATTCCCAAGACCGCATTCAGGACCAGATATGGGCATTATGAATTCCTAGTAATGCCGTTTGGATTGACCAACGCTCCGGCCGCATTTATGGATCTGATTAATCGGGTATTTAAGAAGTATTTGGACAAATTTGTCGTGGTATTCATTGATGACATCCTTATTTATTCTAAGTCGGAAGAAGAACATAAGCAGCACCTCTGGATAGCATTGGAGATACTTCGTCAAGAAAGTTGTATGCCAAGTTTACCAAATGTGAGTTTTGGTTAAAGGAAGTTCAATTTTTGGGGCATGTCATTGGAAATGAGGGAGTTAAAGTGGATCCGGCAAAGATTGAGGCAGTTATGAGTTGGGAGAGGCCAAAGACTCCTACGGAAGTGCGAAGTTTTCTAGGATTGGCCGGATACTATAGAAGATTCGTCAAGGATTTCTCGAAGATCGCCACGCCATTGACCAAGTTAACCAGAAAGAATCAAAAGTTTGAATGGAGTGCAGAATGTGAGGATAGCTTTCAAGAGTTGAAGCAGAGTTGGTAACAGCTCCGGTGTTAGTACTACCAGATGATCAAGGGAACTTTGTAATTTCAGCGACGCTTCACATAAGGGTTTGGGTTGTGTGTTGATGCAACACAGTAAAGTGATCGCATATGCGTCAAGACAGTTGAAACCGCATGAGTTAAAGTACCCGACGCATGACTTGGAACTAGCCGCCATAGTGTTCGCACTTAAGATTTGGAGACATTACCTCTACGGAGAGAAGTGTGAAATCTACACGGATCACAAGAGTTTAAAGTACATTTTTACTCAGAAAGAGCTCAATATGAGGCAGAGGAGATGGCTGGAATTGATCAAGGACTATGACTGTTCGATAAATTACCATCCTGGAAAGGCGAATGTTGTGGCCGATGCTCTGAGTAGGAAGGAGAGATTGAATAAGATAACACAAAGGTTATCTGAAGAAATCAAGATTTGAACTGGAACTTTGTGATTGTGGAAAAGTTGAGGAAGTTTGTCGCAATGACTTTCAGCCAACACTAGTGGAAAAGATAAAGAAATGTCAAGAAGAAGTAATGGAGAAAGAGAAGAATCAGTTATCTGGAGAGGAGATTAATACTCAAAGGGATGAGCAAGGGATACTAAGGTTCTTTTCCAGAATATGGATTCCTCATGTACCTGAATTAAAGAATGAGATCCTCCATGAAGCCCACAATTCGAAATTTTCAATCCACCCGGGAAGCACCAAGATGTATCGAGACTTAAAGAAGAACTTTTGGTGGCCAAATATGAAGCGAGACGTGGCAGAATGGGTTGCGAAGTGTTATACTTGTCAGAAGTGAAGGCAGAACATCAACGACCAAGCGGATTAATTCAGCCCCTGAAGATTCCAGAATGGAAATGGGAAAATATCGCTATGGACTTTATAGTAGGACTACCGCGAACGAAATCCGGGCATGACGCAATATGGGTTATATTGATCGTCTTACGAAGTCGGCGCATTTCCTTCCAATAAACGAGAAGTCGTCATTGGACAAGTTGGTTCATCTGTATGTGCGCGAAATCGTACTGAGGTGGAGTACCCGTATCAATAGTTTCAGACAGAGATCCCCGATTTAACTCGAGATTTGGAAGCAATTTCAGGAATGTCTTGGCACAAGTTGAATATGAGCACGGCGTACCACCCGCAGACTGATGGCCAGAGTGAAAGGACAATTCAAACAATCGAAGACATGTTGCGCAGTTGCGCAATCGATTTTGCAGGAAGTTGGGACGATCACTTGCCGTTGATTGAATTCTCTTACAACAACAGCTATCATTCCAGTATCGGCATGCCACCATACGAAGCTTTGTACGGGCAAAAATGTAGATCACCAACAAGTTGGGATGAAGTAGGAGAAGGAAGAATTCTCGGCTCGGAATTGGTACAACAGTTGCATGACTCGTCAAGTTAATTCAGAAAAGGTTGCTTGCTGCTCAAGATAGACAGAGGAAGTATGCGGATCCAGCGCGTAAGGATGTTCAATTCCAAATTGGCGAAGCTGTTTTGAAGGTGTCACCTAGAAAAGGGTTGATAGATTTGGCAAGAAAGGGAAGTTAGCACCTAGATACATAGGTCCTTTTGAAATATTGAGTCAAGTGGGAAAGGTGGCCTATGAGTTGGCCTTACCACCTCAGTATCAGCATGTGCATAATATGTTCCATGTGTCGTTGCTTAAGAAGTACAATCCTGACGCTAGCCATGTGATAGAATATGAACCTGTAGAAATTCAGGCAGACCTGTCATTTGTGGAGCAACCTGTCAAAATACTCGACTGGCAAGTAAAGAGTCTTAGGAATAAGTCGGTAAAGTTAGTGAAAGTACTTTGGAGGAACCCTAAGGTCGAAGAATCGACTTGGGAGTTAGAGTCTGATATGTGTTCCCGGTATCCTCATCTGTTCTCTTAGATTCTGGGGACAGAATCCCTTAAGGGGGAGAGGATGTTACGACCGGCATTTTGTAATATTAATTGTGAATTTGGTGTAATTATAAAGCCGAATGCAAATATATTCAATGATTGTACGTTGGTGTGAGTGAAAAATTTCTGCATTATAAATTTGCTTTATGTAGTATATGATTTTTCAAAGCAAGAGTTTATTTAATTGCTTTATTTTTGATTTATAAGGAATATTCTAAGCCTTGGAAAAATTTTTCCTTTAAAAGGTATTTTGTTCACAAATTTTGAAAATGATTTTATAAAGTCTCTAAAAATCCAAGTTATTTTATGGTATAAATTTTATAATTTTTGAACTTGTATTTTATTTTATAAAAATAAATCTTTACAAATTTTATTTGTATAATTAGCAAATTACATGGCTACCCTTGCATGCAAATACTCTTCCAATTCAATAAGGGGCAAGGAAGACATTTCCAACCCCACTCACTTTCATTCTACTAACCAAATTACCACTTTGTCCTTGCATGCAAATCTACCTAACTATGTTGGAAGGTTACTCTTGTAAATTCTCAAATCCACTCACTTTTGGTCAAATAAAAACCAAACTAACATGATTATTACTCCACTTTCACCCCACCATTTCCACACTCCTCCTTTCCTCCCTCCTTTCGACTCTCCCCTCTCCTCTCGGCTTGAGAAGCTTGAGAATAAGTAGGCCTATTCACACCAGGGTAGTAAAGAAGTGAGTTAAAAGGTGGGACGTCTAGCACCAAGAGTGTTAATCCCAATCCAAGAAGAGAGCTTTGAACTACCAGATCAGGTTTAGCTTGGATAGTTCTTTTATGTGTTTGAATAAAATGGAACTAGTTTTAAAACATATTTAGACTGTTTGGTTTGTAATAAATAGAGATGCTGTAAGATTTTAAATTTGAGAATGTAATAATAGTAGTGTTGTGTTCTTTTCTTCATTACTTAACCTTAAAGATCCTGAATGGTAGTAAGAAGAGGTTATATGTATGTTCATATAATTATTAAACATGTTGATTTATGTTGGAGTGGCAAGTAACCCCCAATCTAGACCACAGATTTGGAGGGCCTTACAGTTTGGAATCAGAGATGTAGGTTTTGGTCCCTGAAACAAGAACACTAGGATTAAGATAGGATAGGAAGATCACATAAGATAGGAATAGAGTTGTAAGGGTTTTATTAGGTTATTTTAGGAAATAGGTTAGGACTGTGTGGATTTTGGGATAGAAAGTTGACTTTCTCTTATGTTATGATTATTTTATCAGATGGAGACTTCGTCAGAGCATAGACACAGAGAGCATCTACCAGAAGATTTACCTGCTCCAGTACAGATACCAGATCAGATAGACTATTCACCAGGTTTCAAGCTGCAGCCACCACCAGTATACCACTATCTACAGGATTTCGAGCCACAGCCACAACTGGTAGTTGATCCATTTCCTTAGTTGTTTATGCTCCATTTCTTGATGTATTCCAGATGCCCCAGATGGAGGGTATGGGTGAGCATGAGGTTGACCAACTGGTAGTTCTATTAGACCCAACACTTGAGGTAGTACAACAGGGTTTGGCCGAGGCCATGGGAGTGACATTGACGGGATCAGTTGGACACATAGGAGAGCCCCATACTGTCTCATACAGAGAGTTTGCTAGTATGATGGAGGACCATGACTTCTGGAGAGCATAATACAGGGAGATTTTGGGTATGATAGATTGGCGAGAGACAGGACCGTTGGTGGCACTATAGCCAGATCACTTCCTATGAGAGAGGATCAGGAAGATCTATAGAGCAACCTCTCGAGAGTTAGAGAGTTACATCATGAGGGAGTCCACACTTATTTCGAGTACCGTTCGGTAGTTGGACTTATTCAGGTGATACTAGTTTCACTTAGTCCGGAGGTTGATCGAGCACCGTCAGGCTACTGAGGACATGACTAGGCAGATAGTGGATGTATGATATGTTTGATATGTTCATATAAGCAAGCATAGATTGTAGTAGTGAGATTAGGCGTGTATATCTCACGGTTTCGGGTTGTAGTCGACAGTAGTAGTTGATAGTCTTTTTTAAGCACTCACACCTTATGCTGGTGTGCTGGATATATATAGAATAAACCCTTTTGAAACCTCTTTCTTTTATTTATTTAAAATTCCGTTTTGCATTATTTACATTTCCTTATTTATCTTGCAGTCCATTTCCATATTTTCAAATTGTGTTTGACTTGGGAAAGGAAAAGCAAATTATTTGATAATGATGAAATGTGGAACAAGACTGTTAATAATAATAATAATAATATTAATAATAATAATAATAATAATGTGTTTAATTTATTTAAATTCCCTGTTCCAATAAAGGTTAAATTGTTTCTTTATTTATTAATTATCACCTGTTTAGTGGATTATGAAGTAAATTGCTTGTCTTATCACCAGAAAAATGGCACCTAAATGAACCAGGTCTAAAACTTCCAAAAATGACCCTAAAGAATAGAATAATCAAACAATGAACCATATGCTAAATTTAATAAAACAAAAAGTGGTCATGATGCAACAACAAATTCGACAACAACAACAATTCCAACAACAACAGATGTTGCATCAACAACAACCTTAAAATCCATCACAAATACCACCACAAGTTGTACCCACTATTACCTTCAAGCAGTTTCAGGAAATACAGCCACCAGAGTTTGAAGGTTCTGCAGATCTGACTAAAGCCAGGACATGGTTAAAGGAAATTGAGAAAGCATTTGTATTAGTGAAATTTTAGGTAGATCAAAAGACTGGATTTGCAAGTTACTTTCTGAAAGGTAAAGCTAACTATTGGTGGGAGTCAAAGAGGGCTCTAAAAGGTACTGAGATTGTGGCATGGGATAGTTTTACTGAGTCATTTTTGGAGAATTATTTCCCATGCTATATGAAGAACCAGACGGAGTTAAAGTTTCCGTAGTTGAAGCAAGGAAACCTGTCAGTGGCAAAGTATGAGGCAAAGTTTACTGAGTTGTCTAGGTTTCTACCGAAGTAGATAGACACGGAAGAAAAGTGGGCGAAGAGATTTTAATAGGGGTTGAAGTCATGGATTCGAAGCGGAGTAGCGCTTTTTAAATTAACAACATATACGACAGTCATTCAGAAAGCTATGATAATTGAAAGAGAGAGTGATATGTCCCAGAAAGAAAGGGGATAGGGAAATTTTCAGGGCCATTTCAAAAAGAAACGGTGATTTTAGGCCCGGACAAATATAAACTTCAGAAGGACAGACCAGGAAAACCAAAGATCAGGTAATCGTTTCCAAGTTACAAATCAGCAGAGGATAGCAAGACCATCATTTCCGGACTGTAAGACGTGTTGTCAAAAGCATACGAGAGTTTGTAATAAGCCGAATTTTACATGGTTTAGATGCAAGCAGAAAGGGCATTACTCTAAAGAATGTCGAACAAGAAAGACAAATGTTACATGTTTCCAGTGTGGAAAGAAAGGACATATTTCCAGAGATTATAAAGGGCCAACTATATCTATTAATTTTCCAAGGATTATGGCACCACCGCCACCACCACAACAGAATCAGCCCAAGGCAAAGACATTTAACATGACAATTAAGGAGGCAGTGTAGAGTCCAAGCGTAGTTGCAGGTACGCTTTCTGTGAATTCCGTAAATGCAAAAGTATTAATTGATTCTGGAGCTACAAGATCTTTTATTTATGAAGAATTTGTAAAATAGTAATGCTGTGAAGTTCAATGGTTAGGTGAAACGTTAATTATAAAGTTAGCTAATGATGATCAAGTTCCTGTTGATCAAGTTTGTCCAAATTGTGTCATCGAAATAGAAGGACATCACTTCTCCGCTGACTTAATGTTATAATAGGAATGGATTGGTTAACCGGTCATAGTGCCCAAATTGACTGTGCAAAAAAGAAGGTGAATCTACGAACCACGAACAACGCAAGGGTAGTATTTAGGGGTGAGAACAGAAGAAGAAATTCCTCACGATGCAGACTAAGCGATTGTTACGTTAAGAATGTAAATCTTATCTAGCTTATGTGTTGGATGTTAACAAAGAAGGTCCGACAATTGAAGATATTCCAGTTGTATTTGAATTCCCAGACATATTTCCTGATGAACTTCCAAGGTTACCTCCAGATCGTGAAATTGAGTTTACTATCAATCTAGCGCCAGGTACCGAACTAGTTTCAAAAGCACCATATCGAATGGCACCAGTGGAAATGAAGGAGTTGGCTACACAATTACAAGATCTTTTGGATAGAGGGATTATAAGACCTACTGTGTCCACATGAGGTGTCTTGCGCACGACATTCCTCTATAATAACAAGACTAAGTCACATTGACAACCCTAAAATTTAGTTGTTTGATAATCAACTTTGTATTTTGTATTGTATTATTTGAGTATGTAAAAAGTTTAAAATATTAGACTGGAGTATTTTTCTGTAAACATATTCGATCTAAGGAATAAACTCTAGAAGAAGATCAAGTTATGATCATGCCTTAGAGAAAAGTGAAGAAGCTTGGATTTGAATAACTGTTTTATGAAAAATGTTCTAAGTCAAGATATCGACAAGTCACATATCAATCATATATAGAGAAGTCATTCAAGAACTCCATAATGACTTATCGAGAAGTCGAAAATGGCTTATAGAGAAGTCTCAAAGATATCGATATGTCAAATGAAGATGTGAGATTTGAGATATCGATAAGTCATTTCTGCATGTAGAGAACTTAGATATCGACAAGTCAAATGAAGATGTGAAGATTGGAGATATCGAAAAGTCAATTTCTCATTAGAGATCTTAGAGATATCGATAAGTCAAAATGTATATAGAGATCTCTGAGATATCGACAAGTCAATTGTACATGTAGAGATCTCAGACATATCGACAAGTCATTTAACATGCACAAATTAAGAGACCTCGATAAGTAATATATACCTATAGAGAACTTAGAGATATCGATAAGTCATACTTATAAAGATGTCACTTTTCTATATAATAAACTGGAGATCTCGATATGCCTCTCATATACAAAATGCAGACAAATGAAAATTCAAGATTATCAGTCAACAAACAATCTATCAACTAGATTGAAAAGTCTACAAAGTAGCCGGGGAGAATACAAGATCAACAGCCAAGATTAACTAGACAAAGGATGGTCACAGACCTGCAAGATTCTGCACATATTTTCTAAGCTATAAATGGAAATAGAAAAAGTGCAAGTTTTGTAAACCCGTGCTTCTAGTGTATAAAGCATGCACTGGTCCTTAGTTTAGAAGTAACAAACAAATTCATATTTTCTTGTATTCTCTCAAGAACGAAGCTGAGTTCTTATATTTTTAAGAACACAGAATTTATAGCAAGACAAACTTAATTAATACAAATTAAGTGAGTTTTGAAATATTATGTTTGTTGTGCTTGTTATTTAAATTATGCACATTATCTCTATAATTAAACTGCTTTGTTCACACACCATATCCAAAATAATTTAAAAAGCCAAAAATTAAAGAAACACGTTCACCCCCATGTGTTGTACTCAATATCTAACAAGTGGTATCAGAGAAAAATCTGAAAGAAATAGATAAAGATCTTGGAAGTATGAGTGCATAAAAGATAAGCAGTATCAAGATACAAGCCTTTGATAGAATCAACAATACACTTTGGAAAAAGAGATGATGATTTCACTAGGATTGCCAACCTATTATATATCCAGATTCTCAAGAATGGCCCCTTTACTCCCATGGAAAGGTTTGATGAATCTACTGATGGAGATATGGTCATCCCAACTCATTATGCCCCTAAGGACCCCTCAAAATACACTGAAACTAAAAAATAAAAAAGTCTCTTTGGATAGTTTCCTGCAATCAATTCTGATAGAGTCACTTGAAAATGTTATATACAATAATATTGTCAACTGTGACAACCAAATAGATTTTGAAGAAGATTGAGATTCTTTGTGAGGGTATAGAGGAAGTTAGATCAAATCAAAGGAGAATACCGGTGTCTCGGTATGAGGGTTTCATGGAAAAGCCTAAAGAAGGAATTACTAAAGTTTTTGAAAGGTTTAAAAATGCATAAATGACTTGAAGCTTCATGATAAGTATTATGAAGCTGAGGAAGTTAACCTAAAGTTCTTGCTAGCTATTCCTGACCATCTTGAACAGAAAATATCAGCTATCAGAGAAGGAAGAGATTTGAGTAGAATAACACTAGAATTTTTATATGGGATCTTGAAAACTTATAAAATTTAAATGTTACAAACAAAGTCATTGAATGCAAATCAAGGACATGTGGTTGATGGTCTCAGTGCCTTAGTTTTAATGATAGTGAAGCAAGTGAAGATGAACAAGATGCTCATGCTCAAGTTATTCAAGCTGTGGAGCAAAAGAATAAAGTACCTCAAAAGAAAGTTGTTTTGTAGCTAGAGAAAGATGAGTTTTACATCTTGGATGAACTAGATGAGATGGACCAATCCAAGGCTTACGTGGCTAGGAAATTCTCTAACATTAGAGTTAAGAAGCCGAGGTTTTTTCAAGAACAAGGAACAGTCTTCCAACGCAACAATTGGAAACCAAAGACTCAGTATAACTCAGCTAGCAAAGGTGGCTACAAGACTGGATCTTTTGATAGATCAAAGATAAGGTGCTTCAACTGTGATGAGTTAGGTCACTTTGCTACTGAGTGCATGAATCCTACGAAGATGAAGAAGGAAAAAGCCTATTTGAAATTGGAGGCAAAGTACAAAGCTCTCTTGAAGAAACAACAAGAAAATCTTACATTGCTGAAGGTAAAAGTTGGGATGATACTGATGATGAAAATGAGAATGAAGAGTTTGGAAACTATGCACTAAAGGAGAATCATCCTCATCAAAATATGAGATACCGACTATAACTACCATTGATTTAAATACAAGCCAATAAAAAACTGTTGAAAAGATGAGTGTAGAGTTGTTTCATATCCATACAGCATGGTGGCATCTACTGAGGAAGTGAGTAGGATTTCGAAGTTAAATGAGAAGCTTGAGATTAAGAAATAAGATTTGGAACTGCGGCTTATTGAGCTTGAAACTATCAAGCAAGAAAATGAATATTTGAAGAACAAGCTGAAGTGTGCAAGTGAAGTTGAAGCTGTGTTGAGGGTAAAGTTAGAGAAGAATGAGGTGAAATTGAAATCATTCAGGAATGCATCTTAGTTGGTTGGACAGTACTATGGAGAGAACAAACCATGTGCTAACATAGTTATTACTTTGGATTATGCTTTGAACAACAACAAGAAAAGTGAAGGTGACAAAGGTAAAGCAATTGCAAATCAAGATGTCCCAGTTATGCTGAGAAAAGTTGATGCACCTTTGTTCAAACCATGTGAAACCAATTTCAATGAAGTTGAGTTGGTTATCAAGCAAGAGCTTGCAGATGAGGAAAATGAAAAGAAATACATTAAAACAACTCCAACTCCTAAAAATGAAAAGAATCCCATGGTAGATCAAGTTTTTAAGAAGCCAATCAAGAAATCAAAATCGGATAAT
>NW_027420260.1:0-21919 GCF_009905375.1 Apium graveolens
AGAGTTAAGTCAGGCTTTTATTAAGCAATTCATCAGTGGAAGAGTCCATGAGAAAAGTTCAGCATCTCTTATGAGTCTTGTGCAGGGAGCTAAGGAATCCTTAAGAGATTACCTGAATCGTTTTACAAAGGAGGCTTTAAAAGTCCCAGACCTTGATGATAAGGTAGCCATGATAGCACTGCAACAAGGAACTAGGGATGAGTTTTTCAAGATGTCTTTGGCCAAACGACCCCCTGAGAGCATGTTGCAGCTCCAAGAGAGGGCAGGGAAGTATATCAAGGTTGAAGAAAGTATGAGGAAGACCGTAGTAAGTAATGAGCCCACTGGAGGCAAGAAATGAAAAACTGATTTGGAGTATATCGCTAAGGACAAATATCCTAGAACCGAACAAAACACTGATTCAACCCCCAAGAAGGGAGGACCTGGGCAAAAGTTCACTGAATACGCTAAGCTGAATGCTCCCAGAAGTCAGATTTTGATGGAGATTGAGAAAGACAGAGATATTCACTGGCCTAAGCCCTTGAAGGCTGATCCCGCCAAGCTAGATAAGGGCAAGTATTGTAGGTTTCACAAAGATGTTGGCCATGACACCGATGAGTGTAGGCAGTTGAAAGATGAAATTGAGTTTTTGATTCGAAAAGGAAGATTGAACAAGTATACTGGAGATGGAGGAGACAGAAATAATAATGGAAGGAAGAACTTTGAAGATCGTAGGAGGGACCAAGATGATCAGGGGTGGAATCCCCAACCTAGAGGACCAGTTATAAACACCATTTATGGAGGGCCGAGACCTCGAGGGCCTGTGATAAACACGATCTTTGGAGGTCCAACTGCTGCTGGATTGTCCAAAAATTCCAGAAAGGCATATACTAGAGAGGTTATGCATATTGTTGGAGAAGCCCCGAAGAGGGCCAGGACAGAAGTAACATTGGCTTTTGATGATTCTGACCTAGAGGGTGTGAAGTTTCCCCATGACGACCCGCTGGTCATAACGCCGATAATAGGAAATAGCCCGGTTAAGAGGGTCCTTGTGGATAATGGTGCTTCTGTGGATATCTTGCTCCACGACACCTTTCTAAGGATGGGGTATAACGACTCCCAGTTGACACCAACCGACATGCCGATATATGGATTTGCTGGAGTAGAATGTCCTGTGGAAGGGATAATTAAATTGCCAACCACCATAGGTACGGAGCCAAGGCAAGCAACACAGATGCTGGATTTTGTGGTGGTAAAGGCTAGTTCAACTTATAATGCTATCATGGGGAGAACAGGGATACATGCCTTCAAGGCAGTCCCCTCTTCCTACCATTCAGTCATGAAGTTTCCCACCCGAAACGGGATTGGAGAAGAGAGAGGAGATCAAAAAATGGCTAGAAGCTGTTATGTGGCCTCTTTGAGGGCAGATGGAGTCGGGGGGCAGGTTCTTCCTATTGAAGATATGGATGTTCGAGAAAATGATGAGAATAGAGGAAGGCCAGCAGAAGAATTGGTTTCGGTTCCTTTAGATCCCAAGAATCCTGAGAGGATGACTTTCATTGGAGCCACATTAGAGGAGCCCCTTAGAGGGAAGTTAGTGAAATTTTTGCAAGAAAATAGTGATGTGTTTGCATGGTCAGCAGCTGATATGCCAGGCATAGACCCGGAGTTAATTACTCACAAGCTAAACGTGGATCCAAGCCGGAAGACAGTGAAACAAAAGAAAAGAAATTTTGTCCCGCAAAGACAAGAGGCTATAAGGCAGGAAGTGGAAAAGCTCTTAGAGGCTGGTTTCATTGAGGAGATTCAATTTCCGGAGTGGTTAGCAAACCCTGTAATGGTGAAGAAGGCTAATGGAAAGTGGAGGATATGTATAGACTTCACCGATCTGAATGATGCATGCCCCAAAGAATGTTTTTCGCTGCCTAGAATTGATACCTTGATTGATGCCACCGCTGGACATGAGATGTTGAGTTTCATGGATGGGTTTAGCGGATACAACCAGATCAAAATGCATAAGGATGTCATTCCAAAGGTATCATTTATCACTGACTTTGGTGTTTATTGTTATCTTGTTATGGCGTTTGGTCTCAAGAATGCAGGAGCCACCTATCAAAGGTTGGTGAATAGAATTTTTAAGGATCTTATTGGTAAGACTATGGAAGTCTATGTTGATGACATGTTAGTCAAGAGTCTAGTAAAGACTGATCATATAGCCCATTTAAGGGAAGCTTTTGAGGTCCTGAGGTACCACAAGATGATGTTGAATCCTACGAAGTGTGCTTTCGGAGTAGGATCTGGAAAATTCTTGGGACTGATGGTCTCAAAGAGGGGAATTGAGGCTAACCCGGATAAGATAAAGGCAATCCTGGACATGGAACCACCAAAAACTGTTAAGGATGTTCAGAAGCTTACAGGAAGGGTTGCTGCGTTAGGACGATTCATCTCCAAGTCAGGAGACAAGTGCTTGTCATTTTTCAAGTCACTAAAGAACATCAAAGACTTCGTATGGAGTGAGGAAAATCAGAAGGCATTTGAAGAGTTAAAGAAGTATATGGGCCAGGCCCCGTTGTTGGCCAAGCCAGTTCTGAATGAAGTTTTATTCTTGTACTTGGCTGTTTCAGAGAGCGCCTTGAGCGCGGTGTTGGTTAAGGAGGAACTGAAAGTCCAGAAACCCGTATACTATGTCAGCAAAATTTTGCATGGTGCTGAGTTGAATTATTCAGCCATTGAGAAATTCGCTTTAGCCTTGGTAATGGCTTCAAGAAAGCTGCGTCCTTATTTTCAAGCTCACCAAATTGAAGTGCTAACAAATCAGCCACTGAGAAATATCATTCACAGTCCCAAGGCAAGTGGGAGACTGATTAAGTGGGCAATAGAGTTGGGAGAGTTTCGATCTCAAGTATAAGCCACGTACGGCCATAAAAGCCCAGGCACTAGCTGACTTCATGGTGGAATGTACCATACCCAACCAAGAAGTCGGGGGGCAGGAAGATACCATACCTCAAGACAAGAGAGTCGACAATAGGGACAGGGAGAAGAATGACAAGGAGAAAGAATATTGGGTTCTCTATTTTGATGGAGCATCAAAAACAAATTCCAGTGGAGCAGGGTTGGTTTTGCAAAGCCCTGATGGGTTCTTAATTGAGTATGCTATGAAGTTAGATTTTCCAACCACAAACAATGAGGCAGAGTATGAAGCCCTGATAGCTGACCTTGGTCTAGCTGGGACACTTAGAGTCAAAAACTTAAAGGTCCGTGGAGACTCGAAGCTGATCATATCCCAGGTAAAGGGAGAATTTGAGGCAAGGGATGATACGATGGCTAAGTATGTCCGCCTAGTAAGGGCTGTGATGACCCAATTTAATGAATGCCATGTTGAACACATTCCAAGGGAAGAAAATGTTAAGGCAGATGCGCTATCAAAGTTCGCTTCGTCTGAGATTGAAGAAAGTTCAGGAAGTGTGTACTTCCGTGTTTTGAAGACACGGAGCATAGATGTTAAGCTAGTGGCTCCCATAGGCTTGGGGACGTCATGGATTGATCCCATCAAGGCTCACATTCAGACCGGTTGGTTGCCAAGTGATGCAACTGAAGCACGGAAGTTAACTGTTCGGGCACTAAGATACTCTTTGATAGATGGGATTCTTTACAAAAGATCTTTCGTGGTTCCCTACTTGAGGTGTCTCAGGCCCGATGAGGCACGCTTGGCTCTTGAAGAAGTGCATGAAGGTATTTGTGGACAACACTTGGGGGGCAGGGCCTTGGCTCATAAGATAACTCGTTTAGGCTTCTATTGGCCAGAAATGATGGCTGATGCCAAAGAATATGTAAAGAAGTGTGACCGCTGTCAGAAGCATGCACCAATTGTTAGACAACCCCCTGAGATGCTGACCTCTATCAACTCGCCTATTCCCTTTGCCATGTGGGGGATGGATATTCTAGGGCCTTTTCCTATGGCCACGGCACAAAGGAAATTTCTGATTGTAGCCATTGATTATTTCACCAAGTGGATCGAAGCCAAACCCTTGGCCAAAATCACTACTAAGCAGGTTGCACAATTCCTGTGGGAAAACATTATGTGCCGATATGGAATTCCCCGTATCCTTGTCACTGACAATGGAACACAATTCAACAATGAGGAATTCAAGAAGTATTGTGAAGAAAATGAAATTGAGTTACGATTCACCTCTGTGGCTCACCCGCAAGCCAATGGACAAGCAGAGGTAGCAAATCGGATAATCCTGGATGGACTAAAGAAGAGGGATCGAGAAGTCAAGAAATAATTGGGTAGATGAGATACTTCCAATATTATGGGCCTACAGGACTACTTGTAGAGTCACGACAGATGCAACTCCTTTCATGTTGGCATATGGGGCGGAAGCAGTAGTTCCCGTGGAGATATCACATTCCTCTCCAAGGATTCAGGCTTTCGATGAGAAAGAAAATGAGGAAGGGCAGAGATTAGCCCTGGATTTAATTGATGAAGTGCGAGATAAAGCACATGCAAAGATAGTAGAATATCAGAAAAAAGCTTCATTCTACTACAACCTAAGGGTTAAAGAAAGGTTTTTTAAACAAGGCGATCTAATCTTGAGGAAGATAGAAGCATCTGGTGTAGGACAAAAAGGGAAGCTTGCCCCGAATTGGGAAGGGCCGTACAGAGTCAAGAGTGTTCAAGGTAGAGGAACCTACAAGCTAGAGACTATGGATGGTTTTGAAGTCCCGAGAACTTGGCATGCACAAAACCTGAAGGTTTACTATGTGTAGGGAAGCCGGATACGATTCTCACTCGTCAGGATGGCGAGTAGGTTGAAAAGCACCTTGAAGCTTTGCTTGCTTAGGATTTATATGTTTTAGTTTTATTACGAAGTTTATTAAGACTTGTGTAAGGGACGAATCCCAGACAATTTTATGAAATTCATGAGTTCTTCAAAGTATGTTTGGGCCTAACAAATAAAAATCAAATGCATGGATGCAAGCATAAAAGGTGATAAATGAAATAGATCTGATAGATGTTACAAAAGTTCGATAAATAAAGTCTCGAAAATAAAAAAAAACAAGCCACGCAGGGCTGAAAAAGCTCTAAGGAGCTGAAGTACCCTCGGCATCCATATCATCGTCCTCTCCACTCTCGCTGGATGTCTCTGTCGTCTCGGAGGAGGAGGAAGAGCTATCGTCCTCAGCAGGTCTGGAAGAAGACTCGGGAGGAGGAAGGAGTGGATCCTGAGGAACATGGTCTGAGACAACTACTCGGGTACGAAACCTCTGTAGCAAAGCCTCGTCATCAGGGCAGATATAGTCCGCCGGGTTAATATCAGGACAAGCCTCGTTCACGGTCCCAAGGGCCGTGTCCCAACCAGTCCTAAAAAACCCAGGAAAGACTGAATCATCCCTAATCCTCATGGATTGGGCAAACTCCTCCGAGTCCAGATAGTTGTCTATAGCTTTATCCTTCTCCGCCCGAAGTACCACCAGCTCGGCGTTAGACTCTCCGAGTTCTTCCTCCTTGCGCTTGAGCTTCTTCTCCAGGGTAGCGTACTTCTTCTGTTGCCTCCTGAGGGCATTATCGGCCTTATCAGAAGCCCGCTTCCATGATTCGGCTTGCCTCACAGCGCCTTGAAAATAGGCGTTAGACTGAAACAAAGCAATTAACAAAGTATAAGGCAAGAAAATGCTACAAGAGCGAAAAATAAGTTCAAAAAAGAGAAGGCATACCGAAGCCAGAGACTGAGCTCCCATGAGCTTGATCCTCTCAAGATCAGGGGTGGCCACCACATCAGTAAAATCCTTGGGGGTCACGCTATGGTAGGACCAATCCCAAGCATATTTCGTGGAACCAACTACGGTGTCCCCTCGGCGGAATCCCCAGAGAGGCTGAAAGGCGCCTGTGGCAGCAGCAGTAGGGGCAGCAGCAGTGATAGGAGTACCATGGCCTCCAGCTCCTTCAGTTGAGGCCTCCCCTATAGGCTCTTTGTGCTTCTTCAAAAAGATAGGCTCCGTGGCCTTTCCCCGGGTGTCTAGGCCTGCGAGCCGAGCTTTCTTCATCCTAGCTGTTTCCTCAACCAAAGGAACATTGTCCTCGTTAATCTCCTTAGCAGCTGAAACAAAGCAAAGGACAAAATAAGTGAAGTTAATAATGCATGAAATGAAGTAAAATTGAGAAGGGAAGAAAAATACCTTGTTGAGAAACAGAGGATAGTCCCACATGAATCAGGGAAAACTCCTCTAAGAGAGTCCAGCTGGTAGTCGTGCCATCATCCTGAGTAAGCCCATTATAAATAATAGTTTCTTCAGGAGTTAAGTGAATGGATTTGAGGCTACCATCACTGACCTTCCCAAAGGAAGATCGAAAAAGTGTGCCCCAGTCACCATTCTCCCAACATAACCCGACGAAACTATTCCTCCAATTTTGATTATTATCAGGAATAGAGGCACTGTTAAAGATATGTTTGCTTTTGGGCCTTTGCTTGACATAGACCCAGCCGCAGATACTGGAAGAACTATTGTAACACTGAAAGACTTTCCTAAAAATAGCTACAGAAAGAGGAAAGCCCTCCCTAAGACAGCAGACCATAAAACATAGAATGTTCCTCCAGGCGTTTGGAGGAAGCTGACACGGGTTGATTTGTAAATTAGCCAAAAGATGAGGAATAAAGGGGTGAAAAGGAAACCTAAGCCCAGCATTAAGGGCATCTGTGTAAATGAAAAGAGTATCGGGTCTCCAGTGGCAAGTACGATCACCACCAGAGACTGGAACTAATCTAAGGGGAGGAAGGACATTATAACGAGCATTTAGTTTATTGAAGTCTATGTTGTGCCAAGTATTACAATGATTAAAAGAGTCGAGATGTGCAGTGGAGGGATATTCATCCCCCCTAGTGTTAATCATATCAATTAAAGACATATATGAAGAGCGGATCTCGATATCCTTACCTCGTTTTGAAGCCGAGGCTATCTTGGCCGCCCTCTCGGAACTCTTGTCAGCCATTTTAGTAAAGACTGGAAAAGACTTGGAAGGCTAAATGAGGGGATTTGAGAGAGGAGGAGTTTAGAAATTTCTAGGATGATTGAAGAAATGAGATGAGAAGGTGTGAGGATTCCACTCTCCCATCCCACTCTTATATAGTCACAAAGAAGGCTAGTTGGGCCTAGAAAAGCCCATTTGGGCCCAAGAAAAGAATGTTCTGGAAGGATCCAGAAACGAAATTTAAATTAAATAGATATTTACGGAAATTTCTGGAAGAATCCAAAGAGAGCCATAGAAGTTCTGGAAAGTCAGAAATTTGAGCCAAAACCCGGCTAAAAGCAATGGGCCTGAGTTTGAGCCCAAAATGTCAGCCCAAATTAAATTGAAAAGCCCAGAACTAGGGCCCAATTAAAAGGCCTGTGGAAAAGATGGTCAATAGGAAACGAGCCCAGAAAAGGGCCTATATAATTAAAAGTGGGAGGCCCAGGATAAGGCCCACTATATTTAAAAAAAAAAAAAAGAAGAAGAAGGGGTTAAATCAGGCCCATGAAGCCAAAGCCCTGTTGAAAAAATAGGTCCAAAAATCAGCCCAACAAATCCAACCCAGGTTTAGGGCAGGGGTCATCCCAATAAAAGGTAAGCCCAGAAAAGGGCCTAATTAATTGGGGAATAAGAGCCCAAAAACAAAACCCAAATAAAGGCCCAGGAAAATAGGAATAAAAGGTTGATATCCTGACCCAATTCGATCAGGACTTGCATTACATTCCTAGTCGAATGAGTTGAGATTGAAATTCTGTCGATCAGGGCTGAAGAAAAGGTTTATTTCGATCAGGATTTGGACCTATTCGACCAGGAAGTGTACAGAAATCCAGATCGAAACTCTTGAGATCGAAATTGCTTCGATCAGGGCTTAGAAGGAGGGTTAATTCGGTCAGAAAACAAGAATCCTGACCGAAAGGGGAGAAAATCCTATTCGAAAAAAAAAAAAGGGGGGGGGGGGTGAAAATCCTGGCCGAAATTCGACCAGGACCTCTGCTCGAATATTCCTGCTCGAAAATCCTTCGACCAGGGCTGATAGAAGGTTAATTCGACCAGGATCCTGGTCGAATGGATTCCTGGTCGAAAATTGCATAAAAAAAAAATCCAGAAAAATAAGGAAATTCCTTAAAATAATTTCTGAAAAATGTTAATATTTTCAGAAATAAGGAATAAATCCAGAAAATTAAAGGATAAATCCCAAAAATTAGGGAAAAAATCCAGAAATTAAGGATAAATCCCAAAAATTAGGGGAAAATCCGGAAAATTAGGGAAAATCCAGAAATTAAGGATAAATCCCAGAAAATTAGGGAAAAATCCCAAAAATTAGGGGAAAAATCCAGAAAATTAGGGAAAAATCCAGAAATTAAGGATAAATCCCAGAAAATTAGGGAAAAATCCCAAAAATTAGGAAACAAATCCAGAAATTAAGGATAAATCCCAGAAAATTAGGGAAAAATCCCAGAAATTAGGGAAAAAATCCAGAAATTAGGGAAAAATCCAGAAATTAAGGATAAATCCTAGAAAATTAGGGAAAATCCCAGAAAATTGGGGAAAAATTCCTGGAAATTAAGATAATTTCTGAATAAAAGGAAGATTCATTGTAAATGTGTAGGTCGCTCCACACTTTACGCAAAACGAAACCCTATAAGGGAACGAATAGATTTAACTTCCGCGAAACCTAATCAATGTTTCCCAAAAGTTGGGGGGCAAATGATAGGGATAAATAAGTCCTGATTTTATAATTAATGGGCTGCTAGGCCCAATAATAAGATGTATAATATTCAGACCAGAAAGGTTAAGCCTGATGGACCAGATCAGGCCTGGTGGAATAAAAAAGGCCCAAAAGCCCTGATTATTAATTAATTTCGTAATTAATTAATAAGGGAAAAATCAGCTATTGAGAAGAGTCCCGATAAGGATATAAATCCTTATAGATTAGCCTCAAGGGGACCTAAAAGGATAAGGAATCAGCTTCCTACTTCCTAGGACTCCTAAGTCTATCCTAATTCAGAGGCTTGTCCACCAAGTCTCCTACACCAAGTCCAATTCAAGGACTCCCAACATCTATATAAGGGGCCTCACCCCACAAATCAGAACTACGTTATTTGACTTGATCCTTGGCAATCAGTAAGGTACGTAGGCATCTTGTTAAGGCAGATTGAGTCACGAAACACAAGAGCAGTCAAATCGAGCCTCAAGGCTCACGTTCCTTAATATTAAATACAGCAATTATATATATTAGTTTTTAATCCATAACAGGTATCCACCAAGAAAACGACTTTTAGGAGGAGGAGGAGGTGGAGAGAATTTGGTTTTCTGACACTTTTGGGTTTCTGGGGTTTGAATAAAATAGGGTCTATAATAGTGTATTTATAGGCAAAATTTTCAGCTGAAATTTTCCCATAAATAATATTATTATTATCCCATTTATTATTCTCATTAATAATTAAAACACATTTTAATTATTAATCCTTTTTCTAAACACTTTAGAATTAATTCTCTCTCTTGGTTTAATTTCCAAAAATTAAATCCTTAATTAATAATATTAAGAACTTTTCTTAATTAATTTATAATCAATTAAATCTCATTTAATCAATTATTAAATTTGCCAATTAATTATTTATTTCATAAATAAATAATTATTAGCCATTATTAATTAATTCCTCCACCATAAAATTATTCTCTTTTTATGGTGTGACCCTGTAGGTTCAATATTAAGCCGGTAGTAGAAATAAATAATAATAAAACTATTTTATCATTATTTATATAAATTCTCTAATTTATTAAATATGATTAATTAATTAATCACATTTATTCTACATCGTGAGTGATGCTTCTCAACATATCGCGACTATCCGGATAATATGAATTCACTGCTTAGAATACCAAGAACCTGTCAGTGAATAGTTACCGTACAATAAACTCCTTCTACCCTACAATGTCCCAATTAAATACAAGGCATGGATCTCGTGTCAAGCCTATCTAATTCAATCACTTGCTTACCATCTATTATGCGTAGTTCTATGCAAATTAGAAACTCCTTTCTAATTTCATTTACTCTGGCCAGAGATTCCTGAACTAGCATAAGTGGATCAGCCTTGAACATTCGCTTCCTTCACTGGAAGGGGTAGATCCTTTATTGATCATACACTATCTTCGTATACAAATTCCTATACCCAGAAGAGCCCTAATAATTATCCCTGGAGACTAAGAACTAAACCAAAGCATAGTTCAGTGTACACAAGATGACTATGATGACCTCAAGTCTAAGGATACTTGTACAACTATCACTAAGCGAACAACTGCTGACACGTGAGTGAACTCCATCAGTTGTTCAGCTGGGCGAGTCATGTTCAGTGAACTTATTCCATAATAAGCACCTACATACTAGCTATAGTGTCACCACACAAATGTCTATGAGAACAGACATCCTTCATAATGAAGCAAGCATAGTATGTACCGATCTTTGCGGATTATTAATTACCAGTTAGTAATCCTATGACCAGGAACTATTTAAGTTTAGAGTTATCATCTTTTTAGGTCTCACTATTATGATCTCATCATAATCCATAAAAAGCTTTACTCTAAACTATGGTATATCTTATTTAAACACTTAAATAGATAAAGCCCGTAATAAAAACAAAACAAGTCTTTATTAATATCAATGAAATCAAAACAGATTATATAAAAGTTATTCCTAAATCCTAATACATGATTGGACTTAGGACATATTCCTTTCAATCTCCCACTTGTACTAAAGCCAATCACTCTGGTATCTAATACCCATCTCATCTTTATGATGATCAAAGTGACTTTCAAAAAGTAGCTTTGTGAGTGGGTCTGCTATGTTGTTGTGTGTGTCAACTCTAATTCAATACAATATAAGAAATGTTACCGCGCTTCCACTAACCCTTTTGTAGACGCATGGTTCATCTACGTTTTCGATAAAATCAAACTCTTTGATTATCTCATCAAAATGAATGTTCCATCTTTTGAGAAGCTTGCTTTAAACCACATTAATCGCAAGCAAAATCTGAACTGATTTTAATAGGGCTTCATGTAAAAAGTTTCATCAAAGTCAATCCATTGTCTTTGTTTGAATCCTTTACCCAAAAGCCTGGCCTTATAGGTCTCCACCTGGCCATCTGCTATAATCTATCTTTTGTATACCGTATACATAGATTCCATTCTGGATTTCATGGCACTATGCCATTTCTCTGAGTCAACTTTACTCATAGCCTCATTATAGGTCACAGGGTCGTCATCATCAAATGATTGACAACTCATTGTCATTCTCAATGACAAGGCCATATTACCTCTCAGGTTGGCGAGACACTCTCCCTGACCTATGAATGGGCTGTTCCACAAAAGGTTGTTCAGTCAGAACAGGTGTTTCCACTTGAACCGTAGTAGTTTGTGCTTCTTGAACTTCATCAAGTTCAATTTTGCTCCCACTGTTTCCTTCAAGGATAAACTTCTTTTCCATGAAGGTAGCATGTCTGAAGACAAACACCCGATGATCGGTGTAAAAGTAATACCCTAAAGTCTCTTTAGGATATCCCACAAAACTACATTTTACGGATCGATATTCCAGCTTATCTGGGTCAACTTACTTGATATAAGCTGGACATCCCCAAATCTTAACGTGTTTAAGACTCGGTTTCCTTTCTTTTCATATCTCATACGGAGTTTGAGGAACAGATTTTGGAAAGCACCTTATTCAGTAAATATGCTGAGGTTTCCAATGCATAACCCCATAGGAATACTGGAAGATTTGCATAGCTCATCATGGACCGAACTATGTCTAACAAAGTTCGATTTCTCCTTTCAGATACTAATCTGGAGGAGTCCACTGGGAGACTATACCATTTACTTTGAGATAATCTAGAAACTCTCCGTTCAAGTATTCACCATCTCGATCTAATCGAAGAGTTATAATACTATGTTTGGTTGTTTCTCCACTTCATACTTATATTCTTTGAACTTTTCAAAGGCCTCAGACTTGTGTTTCATCAAACACATATCCGAATCCAGATCTAACATCTATGAAAGTAATGAAGTATGAAAATCCACCCATGGCTTGCGTAGACATTGGTCCACATACATCTGTGTGTACCATTCCTAGCAAATTTGCAGCCCTCTCTCCATGTCCACTAAATGGAGACTGCAGTGCCACTATAAAGTGAGATTTTCATCATCCCTTTTCTTTTATTAGTTTGTTCAATCTGAAGTAAATTATGTCACATATATTCAGACCATTATTTAAAGTACCACGTCCATAAAGAATATTATCTCTAAGAATAGAACATTCATTATTCTCAATAATAAATGAAAATCCAGTCAAGTCTAACTTGGGAATAATATTCCTCACAATCGAGGGAACAAAATAACAATTATTTAAAACAATGGTCTTGCCCGTAGGCATATGTAAATGAAATGATTCTACATCTATAGCAGCAACTCTTGCTCCATTTCCCATCAGTAGAATCACCTCCTCTTCCTCAAGAGTCCTACTTCTCCTTGGTCCCTGCAACAAATTGCAGATATGAGAACCACAGGCGGTATCTAATACCCAAGTAGAAATGACATATTCACTTTTATCATGAACATACCTGAATCAGAAGTGGTAGTCTCACTACCCTTCTTCTTCAATTCTGCAAGGTAAACCTTGCAGTTCCTCTTTCAGTGCCCCACCTTGTTACAGTGAAAGCAAACAACTTTTCTCTTGGGGTCTTCAGCCTTTGGTGGAACCGGCGTTTTCTCACCTACTTTATTCTTCTTGGAAGAGTTCCTCTTCCTTTTCCTAGGATTGGAACCTTCACCAATTAGAAGAACAGAACTCTTCTTAGGGGGAAAATTCGATTCCGCAGTCTTCAACATGTTGTGGAGTTCAGGCAGGCTGACATCCAACTTATTCATGTGAAAGTTCACAACAAACTGCGAGAACGAACTCGGAAGCGATTGCAAGACCAAGTCTTGGCTCAGCTCCCCATTCATGGCAAAACCAAGTTGTCCAAGACGTTCAATCAAATTGATCATCTTAAGTACATGGTCATTCACAGAGGATCCCTCAGACATCCTACAACCGAACAACTCCTTCGATATCTCATATCGAGCTGTCCTCCCCGCCACATCATACAACTCTTGTAGATGCATGAGGATAGTGTGAGCATCCATATGCTCATGTTGCTTCTGTAGCTCAATGTTCATGGAAGCTAGCATGATGCATTGAGCAACATTCGCATCATCTATCCACTTACGATACACAACGTGTTCATCATTATGTGCATCACTAGCAGGTTCAGTAGGCTTAGGTGAGTCAATCACGTATTCCAGCTTCTCAATCCTGAGAACAATTCTCAAGTTTCGAAGCCAGTCAGCATAATTAGGACCAGTCAATTTGTGAGCATCCAGTATGCTTCTAAGTGATAGTGCAGAAGACATAACGTACAAAGTAAATCTGTAAATGATAAACACATAACAACACTTAGCAAATATTCGATTTCATTTCAAAACACTATATGAATCGGGTCTTTATTCATAAGTGGCTCCCACTAGTTTTCCTAATTTATTCAACCCCCTACGTGAAAAATTAAGCATTCATAATGCTAGTGGGATTAGGGATCCTACATTCCATTACACGACCCCGGCTGTAGCACGAACCGCCATGTAATGTTCAATAAGCAGACAACTCTTGTCAATTACATCTCATGTTATTCCCTAATCAAACTTTAGCCTCTTGAATAATTGAGTCTCGGCTGTAGCACGACAAACTCAATATTCTAAGTCAAGTCTAACCCAACATTCCGTACAGTTGAATCAGTCCCCAAAGGCCCACGGCTGTAGCACGTACCGACCTTTAGATTCTTATTCAATGTACACATCTCTATGTAATAGACAAGTATTTCTTATTTCGAAATCAAAGCCCTCGGCTGTAGCACGAACCGACAATGATTCAAAAATAAGAACTACTTTTCTATCATGTTGGAAGGCTATGACCGACACAAGCCCATTGTATCATTGGCCAATTACTACTTGATATTATTTAATTTTAGAGGGATTATATTACGTTACAATCATAATCATATTATAAAGAGATTCTTCCTTTTAAATTAAATATTTCAAATCAATAATCAATAATTAGACGATTCCCAGATCGGGTGGAGCATTGTCAAGAGGCGTCACTTAATAACCCTTTCTTACAGATAGAAATCTGTTGTTGACAGAATCATCTTTTCTCTCATATCGAAAATTCATATTCAATTACGTGTTTCACAAACACAAGAATCTCATGATTGTATTCATAATATTATTATTAAGGTTATGAAACAATTTCACTATACTAGGTTGTCTAACAAACGCCTTATGTTCATTCAAGTTCACCTAAATCTATCATCGCATGATAAACTAAGCATATATCACATATATCAACATGAATAAACATCAAGGTAGGCATGTTACATCATCTAGCACATAGAACTAAGTATTATACATCTCTATGTATCACATGAAGCATTTAAAAGCAATTAAAACAGTCAAAAACAACTTTAAAACACTTCATGGAAATATAAACAGTTCAAAACTTTTATATAAACTAAAATTGATCACTCCATTAGATCCGTCTCGAAAAAATGAATCCAACGGTATATTGCACGCCTAAAACGGAGTTACGAAACTCCCAGAAAATCAATTTTAAAATCAACAGAAGGGCTGTAAAGCATTACAGGAACGCGTTACAAGCCCTGTAACGCATTCCGGTGATGCGTTACACCCCTTTTAAGCCATTAAAGGGTGTAACGCATTCCGTGAATGCGCCACAGGTGTGTAACGCATTCCCGGAATGCGTTACACCCCTATATTTTTTTTTATTTTCAGCAGCCGCCGCCGCCATGGATTTCTGTGCCGCCAGACCTTGTCAGACCTGCCGTTTCTGTCTTCTTCTTTTCCGTGTCTCACACCACAGCAGACAAAACAGCAGCAGATATATACTTACATACAATCAATTTATATATATATATATATATCTTTATTTAATTACGAATTTAATTGCTAGAACTTCAAAAATTCATAATAAAAAATCTATACATCCTAAAATTATGAAAAAAATACCCAGACGATCTACAACACTTGTAGAACCCAGATCAACATTCAAAATTATTCTGAGAAACGATTTCTCATCAGACAAAATTAATCCATGATATAACTTGTAAAAATCATAATTAATTCATACAAGCACATAAAATTCTGAATTTTTTACCACAGATCTATATGCATACAACCTATGCTCTGATACCATTGTTGGATTTTTAAACGCAGCGGGGCATGGAAAAACACTTTTACACACACAAAATCCAAATAAAAGTATATAAATCGTGAATAAAAATTCGAGGGATCGAATCTAACCTTTTAAAATAAATTCGGAGACAACGATCAGAGATCCTTAGCAGTTGCTCCTCAAGTGTGAAGCACTCCACCGGTATCCACCAAGAAAACGACTTTTAGGAGGAGGAGGAGGTGGAGAGAATTTGGTTTTCTGAAACTTTTGGGTTTCTGGGGTTTGAATAAAATAGGGTCTATAATAGTGTATTTATAGGCAAAATTTTCAGCTGAAATTTTTCCATAAATAATATTATTATTATCCCATTTATTATTCTCATTAATAATTAAAACACATTTTAATTATTAATCCTTTTTCTAAACACTTTAGAATTAATTCTCTCTCTTGGTTTAATTTCCAAAAATTAAATCCTTAATTAATAATATTAAGAACTTTTCTTAATTAATTTATAATCAATTAAATCTCATTTAATCAATTATTAAATTTGCCAATTAATTATTTATTTCACAAATAAATAATTATTAGCCATTATTAATTAATTCCTCCACCATAAAATCATTCTCTTTTTATGGTGTGACTCTGTAGGTTCAATATTAAGCCGGTAGTAGAAATAAATAATAATAAAACTATTTTATCATTATTTATATAAATTCTCTAATTTATTAAATATGATTAATTAATTAATCACATTTATTCTACATCGTGAGTGATGCTTCTCAACATATCGCGACTATTCGGATAATATGAATTCACTGCTTAGAATACCAAGAACCTGTCAGTGAATAGTTACCGTATAATAAACTCCTTCTACCCTACAATGTCCCGATTAAATACAAGGCATGGATCTCGTGTCAAGCCTATCTAATTCAATCACTTGCTTACCATCTATTATGCGTAGTTCTATGCAAATTAGAAACTCCTTTCTAATTTCATTTACTCTGGCCAGAGATTCCTGAACTAGCATAAGTGGATCAGCCTTGAACATTCGCTTCCTTCACTGGAAGGGGTAGATCCTTTATTGATCATACACTATCTTCGTGTACAAATTCCTATACCCAGAAGAGCCCTAATAATTGTCCCTGGAGACTAAGAACTAAACCAAAGCATAGTTCAGTGTACACAAGATGACTATGATGACCTCAAGTCTAAGGATACTTGTACAACTATCACTAAGCGAATAACTGCTGACACGTGAGTGAACTCCATCAGTTGTTCAGCTGGGCGAGTCATGTTCAGTGAACTTATTCCATAATAAGCACCTACATACTAGCTATAGTGTCACCACACAAATGTCTATGAGAACAGACATCCTTCATAATGAAGCAAGCATAGTATGTACCGATCTTTGCGGATTATTAATTACCAGTTAGTAATCCTATGACCAGGAACTATTTAAGTTTAGAGTTATCATCTTTTTAGGTCTCACTATTATGATCTCATCATAATCCATAAAAAGCTTTACTCTAAATTATGGTATATCTTATTTAAACACTTAAATAGATAAAGCCCGTAATAAAAACAAAACAAGTCTTTATTAATATCAATGAAATCAAAACAGATTATATAAAAGTTATTCCTAAATCCTAATACATGATTGGACTTAGGACATATTCCTTTCATATGTTGTGTACTTGATGATGACATAAACAAAACACCTAAGTAGATTTTACTTAGTGAGATAATGTAGCACTCGACGGATAAGAATTATAGTCCCGACGGATAACTCATTATAGTCCCGACGGATGATGACTTATTATCCATCGAGTGAGTAGCTTATGTAATAATAAGTCTATAGCACATTTCTGCATACACCTTTGTATAAATCTGTAGTAGCATATGAGTCATGTTGACTTTAACTAGATATGCATAATAGGTTGATTAATTGTACATAGATGATGTCTTGTAATTCTGTATAAATGAATTGAAGTCAAGTGCCAAAATAGCTACCGACGGATGATTAACAAAGCCATCGACGGATGATCAAATAGCTATCAACGGATGTTCAATATAGCAGTCGACGGATGATCAATGAAGCCATCAATGGATGATCATAAAGTCGACGAATGATCATGTACTCAACGGATAAAGAATTCAAATATCAGTTGACAGTGACAGCATAGTCACATGCGTCGAAGTGTATGCAAATGGAATGAGGAAGCCTATTAACTGGGTAATAGAGAACAAAGTAACAAAGCATTAGACCCGATAGTTTTTATAATGATCCTGTCTTTTGACTTTGTAATCTTGGTATTATATAAACCAAGAAGTAGCAAATAGAAACTAAGATCTGAGACACAAAAAGTGAGAAACATTTGTAAGCAGAATTATTAGCATTTCTCTGTATTCTCAGTAGTTCATATTTGTAAGCAGCTATGAGCATTCTTGCACACAGAGTTCTCTCGATATAATATATATATCTCTGGTGGAATTGTTTAAATCTACCAGAAAGTTTTTAAAGACTATTGTTTTTAATTACTTGTATTTTGATTCACTTAAGTTTTTATTCCGCATTGTGCTAATCAATACACTTATATTTATATTCGAGTTTGAACATTTTTATTTTAAGAAAAAGGTTCAAAAATTCCATTCAACCCCCCCCCCCTTCTGTAATTCTTGCTATATTTTTAAGGGACTAACAATTGGTATCAGAGCGAGCTCTTAACTTATAAAGAGTTTAAAGATCAAAACAATTCAGCAAGATGAACAAGAAGGATGTTGGAGTCAAGATTCCTTTTCTAGATAAAGATAATTACCATCATTGGAAGGTAAAGATGCATCTTCATATGCTTTCTCAACATGAGGCCTATGTGGACTGCATATAAAGAGGCCCTCATGTTCCAATGAGAGCTGCAACAGGAAACGAGCCATCAGTCCCCAAGCCAAGGCATGAATGGTCTGATCCTGACATTAAACAAGTCAGAAAGGATAAAAAGGCCATGAATATTCTGTTCAATGGAGTTGATGCAGACATGTTTGACAACATTATCAACTGCAAAACTGCCAAGGAAGTTTGAGATACTATACAGATAATCTGTGATGGCACTGAGCAAGTTATAGAAAATAAGATGCAGCTCTTGATTCAACAATATGAGCATTTTCACAATGAGGAAAGTGAGTATCTCACTGACATTTTTAGTAGGTTTCAAAAACTACTAAATGCTCTCAAGTTGCATGGAAGGGTCTATCAGACTAAAGACTCTAATATGAAATTCCTTAGATCTCTTTCAAAGGAATGAAAACCAATGACAGTCTCATTAAGAAACTCACAAGATTATAAGGAGTTTACTTTGGAGAGACTGTATGGCATCCTGAAAATCTATGAGCTTGAAATAGAGCAGGATGAAAGGATGGGGAGAGGAAAGAAGAAAGGAGGATCCATTGCACTAGTTGCTGAGTTGGAAAAGGAGAAGAAAGTGAAGATGGAAGTTGTTGAATCAACTTCAAAGGTCTGTGAGAACAAGGGCAAGGGGCTTGCAGTAGAAAGTGAAGATTCATTGAGTCAAGATGACATGGAGGACATTGATGAGCACCTAGCATTTCTTTCTAGGATATTTTCCAAGCTCAAGTTCAAAAAGAACTTTGGAGCAGCCAAGCCAAATAGAAACATGGTGGATAAGTCAAAATTCAAATGTTTCAAATGTGGCTTGGCAGAGCATTTTTCCGGTGAGTGCAGGAAGTCAGATTCCAGTAAGAAAAAGTTTGAGTCTGTGGATTATAAGCAAAAATATTTTGATATACTCAAGCAAAAGGAAAGGGCTTTTATTACACAAGAAAATGACTGGGCAGCAGATGGTCTGGATGAAGATGAAGATGTCAGCTATCTCAATCTAGCCCTAATGACCAAGTCTGATGAGACAGAGACAAGTTCCTCAAGCAATCAGGTAATTGCTACAAACCTTGCACATTTATCTAAAGCTGAGTGTAATGATGCCATAAATGACATGTCTACAGAATTATATCATTTGCGTGTTACACTTAAGTCTCTTACTAAAGAAAATGCTAAAATCAAAGAAAACAATTTGTTTTTGAGTGAGAGAAATAATGTGCTTGAGTCTTAGTTTATTGATTTTGAGAAATTAAGAATTGAGTGTAAGATTGCTAAGGAGGAATTAACTAAGTCCTTAAAGAAGGAAGAAATTTTGAAAAAGCAGCTCGAGCGTGAACAAGAGGTGATTAAAGCATGGAAAACATCCAGAGATGTCCATACTCATATCACCAAAGTTTAAGGAATCGAGTCCTTCTGTGATGAAGCCTGGAAAAAGAATAAAGAGAAACTAGAACCTAATTTGGTAGATGGACTGCTAATAGATGTAGACTCGACGGATGATGAGGACTATCCGTTGGATAACAAAAAGTGTTATCCGTCGAATGATGAAAATCCTCATCTGTCGGCTGTGAGCAAGCCCATTAGTAAAGCCAAACTAGTTAAGCTGAATGAGAAGTATGGGTCTGTTTCCAAGAACTTTGTTTCAGGAGAGTCAAGTCAAATTAAGAAAGGGAAAAAGGCTAATGTTGGTCACATGACTGTCAAATAGTTAAGTGATAGACTTGAAAAGATTGAGGTAAAAACAAAGACTAAAAGGAAAAACAATAGGAATGGTAAAGTAGGGATTAACAAACATAATAACTACACACCTGATAAATATGCTCCTAGAAAAATCTGTGTCAAGTGTGGTAGTGTAAATCATCTGTCTGTTAATTGCAAATCTGCCATGCCTACTTCCATGTCTGTGCAACCTCAATTTCCTATCATGAATGCCATGCCTCCCATGCCTGTTAATGCTATGTCTACACAGAACATGAATGCACAGTTTGCTAATATGCTATTTGCACCTAATCCTTATTATGCTGCATATAGTATGCCACAAATGTCATTTAGCATGCCTTACTGGAATGACATGTTTACCCATAGCATGCCATTTCCTGTTAGTCATAATATGCATGATAATTCTGTTGCAATGAATGGTTTCAAAGGCCCAACTCAAATGACTAAGGATGAATCTGAAATTCCCAAGTCAAATGAGATAAAGCCTAAGAAATAGAAAAAAAAGTTAACAAGGCAGGACCCAAGGAAACTTGGGTACTAAAATCAACTTGATTTGATTTTGATGTGTGCAGGGAAACAGAAAGAATCTTTGGTACTTGGATAGTGGTTGTTCAAGACACATGACTGGTGATTCTACCCTGCTTACGGAATTCAAGGAGAGAGCTGGCCCAAGTATCACTTTTGGAGATGACAATAAGGGTTATATTGTGGGATATGGCTTGATTTCAAAGGACAATGTCATCATTGAGGAGGTTGCCTTAGTGGATGGTCTCAAACACAATCTGTTGAGTATCAGCCAGCTTTGTGACAAAGGCAATTCAGTAACCTTCAACTCAGAAGCCTGTGTTGTGACTAATAAAAGAAGCAACAAAGTGGTTCTCACTGGTGTGAGAAAAGGAAATGTGTACCTAGCTGATTTCAACTCATCCAATACAGAATCTGTAACTTGTCTTCTCAGTAAAGCAAGTCAGGATGAAAGTTGGCTATGGCACAAGAAGCTATCCCATTTAAACTTCAAGACCATGAATGAGTTGATAAAGAAAGAACTGGTCAGAGGCATTCCTCTAGTGGAGTTTTCAAAGGATGGACTGTGTGATGCCTGCCAAAAAGGGAAGCGGATTAAAGCATGATTCAGAAAGAAACTTGATTCAACAATTGAAGAGCCTTTGCAACTGCTTCACATGGATTTGTTTGGGACCAGTCAATGTATTGTCCATCTCAAGGAAAAGATTTTTCCTAGTAATTGTAGATGATTTCTCAAAGTTCTCTTGGACATATTTCCTAAAATCTAAAGATGAGGCTAGGGAAATCATCATCAATCACATAAGGCAAGTCAATAATCATCCTGATTTCAAGGTTAGAAGAATCAGGAGTGACAATGGAACTGAGTTCAAGAATTCTGTCATGAGAGCATTTTGTGAGGAAACTGGGATTCTGCATGAGTTTCAGCAGCAGGACTCCACAACAAAATGGAGTAGTGGAAAGGAAGAACAGATCACTTATTGAAACTGCAAGGACAATGCTGAAGAATCTAACTGCCAACTATTTCTGGCTGAAGCTGTGTAAATACTGCATGCTACACCTCAGAATATTTCTGTGGTTAATCAAGCAAGATGCATGACTCCCCTATCAATTATTCAAAAACAAGAAGCCAACTCTAAACTTTCTTCATGTCTTTGGCTTGTAAATGCATATTCCTGAGGAAATCAAACTGACCAAAATAGGAAGTTTGATGCTAAAGCAGATGAAGGAATTTTTGTTGGATATGCTGTTGGTAAAGCATATAAGTCTACAATCTAAGAACCCAACATTGTTGTGGAATCAATACAGGTTTGTTGTTTGATGATTAAAAGATTGAAGGACTGAAAGATGGAGATTACCATGAGAGCCTCAATTCGACAATGTGGAATGGTATGATGATGAAAGTGATCAAGAAATAGTGTCTAAGGATAGTGCAGATAAATCTACTACATGAAGCACAAAACTCAACATCTGTCGAGTTTTTGCATAATACTTCATCCGTCAGAAGGCAATCGCATTATTTGTC
>NW_027420261.1:0-20628 GCF_009905375.1 Apium graveolens
CATCCTTTTCTGCCAGCGAAAAGCCAATGCCACCGTTGAATTTCTCCGGTAAACCGTTTAGTTCAACAGCCTGTGGGAAACTATAGGTGGTCCAATCAATGGCCCCAGCAGTTGCACCCGAACTGCTACCACCACCAACGATAACCTCACTTTCGTTAACCATTATGCTAAATTCTATATAACTAATATTCTCTTCAAGAATGTTGTAAATCTCACTAACAAATATAGCAACATAGAAGCAAGTGTATAAAGAATTTAGCAAGTTTAGGCCAAGACCACAGTTAACAAAACAAAGCATGCAGGTAAACAAAATCAGTAACTGAAATAACGAAGAGAGAAAGAAAGATGTACCCGAAACCATAGCTTTTAACAGTGACTGAAATAATGGTTCACAGATACAAAATGCCAAGAAAAATGATCACAGCTGAGTCACCAGGGCTTGCTCGAAGTCCTGGCTGCTCTTGAAGAGAATATTGCCCCTACCTGCTGCGTTTGGGATGCGCACAATATCTCATCATGATAAACAGCTCGGAGTTTATGTAACAGCAGCAACAAAAGCTCCACTTCGCCAAGCACCCTCAGTCGCCGGAAAATATCAGCACATTCGGGACTTTGGGAGAGAAATGCAGAGAGTGTTGAAGAGAAGAGAAGAGAATGTAGTGTGTATAATACATTCACTTTAACCTCTATTTATAGGAGAGGAGAAAATGAAACTGTCCACACACTTAATGTCTGAATTAAACTGCTTCATTAATAAAAAATCAAAACTGATCAGATTTTGAATTTAAATTACTTGTAACAGTTTTTCACATTAACACCCACATTATTATCAGAACTTAAGTTAAGTTCTGATATCTGATTTTATTCATCAGTTACAGATCAGATTATATTATTTGTCCAGGTTCAAGGTATTTAGACTAAGCCCACTCAAAGTGACTTGGCCCATTTCAGTATCAAACCTTCGACCCGACCCGGTCGGGTGCAGTGCGTGGCGGAGCGGCGGCGCGTGTGTGTGCGCGTGAAGCACATAACAACATAATGGACCATCACACACCTTAGTAGTTGTATATACTCATGTGGGTAATACCATATAAAGCACACAACCCCCTTTATTTATTTCAATGTGGGACAACCATTCTCAAAAAAATTTCCAAGCTTTTCCAAGCTACTTTCCAACTCTCATTTCATATGGATTTCATTCAGAAAATTCTTAAAACCATACATGAAATATCTAAGTTCAAATATCATTGACAATTTCATCATAGATTTTAGGATTAACATCAAGAACATAATTAAATTAAGTTCTAAAATCCTAGTTTTCTAACACAAGTTTCTTTAGCAGGTACTCGTATGTATTTTCATTACTAAGGGCATATCAAATTTTAACTAATAAAGTACACATGGTCACTAAAGTGGCAACAAAAATATTTATCTAAGAAATATATGTAAATATAACAATGAAGACTTTAGCGTGGAATGAATGACAAAACGTACAATATTATAGTGGGACATCAGGAACATATCAAGTGATTTACCTGAGTTGCTGCAGAAGCCATGGGTGCACCCAACATCAGAATTAAGCGAGTGCATAAATGCTCACGGAACTTGGTCTCATACAATACCTGATGTCAAGTGCCTTTTTCCATAAATAATAGTCTGCCCCTGCACTCTCTAGCATGAAAATATGATATTTTTGCATGGTATAACAAAAGAATGACAAACCGCTCAAGAAGCTTTCAATACTTTGCACTATGTAAACATCTACCACTCATAAAGTTGATATTTAGCACGTGCTATCATACAGATGGGTAACATTGTACAAGCTGTAAAAATGTATTAACATTTAAGTCTTTAAAGAACTATGTGTACTGTATTTACAGTGGAGACTATCACAATCTCTATTATTCTGGATATTTATGCAACTGTCGATGCCCATATATTCTGAGTTTTTCCATAACTCACATGAATCGGAACGTCCAAAAATGCATAACGCTTGTCTGCAACGTTTTCATACACAAAATCCCGCACAAACCTGTAAGACGCAATCGGATTATTAATATTACAAATAAAAGATAAGAAAATGACATAAATGTGGGATAGTTAAACTTATAGTGGCACAAACTGTAAAAAGGAAAGCTAGCTAACAAAAGGAAAATCGATATATCTCATAATCTTCAATACAACTTCTGATTTTATATCTGCCCTAAAATAACAAATATTTTATTTAGCCTGTTTCTGCTATCATAGAATGTCAATCAGGTAGGATACACACTTGTGTACCAAAAATTCATTCTTATCTATCAATTTTAGTACTTATAATAAACTTGAGGTCTCAAAATTAAATGCTTGCAGGAAATATTACCCTAGTTTTCTTCCACAAGGACAACGCTTTAAATATCATTCAGGAGATCTGCAATCTCTGTAATAATTTCTTTTTGCTTCACTCTGTTAGAGCCTCAAAACTTTATTTTCTGAGAAATTATTTCCAAATAGGCTTTGATTAGACTCTAGTTTCCTCACTGCTGTTAGAATCTTTAAATATCATAAGCTTTTCAGGATACACATATTGCTTATTATTTAAATATAGCAACTAAGTTATTCAATCAAGCATATTTAAAATATTTGCACGGCCGGTCTTAGGAGTTACATGAGTACCTCAAATTGTTTGTTTTAGGATGGGAAATCAAGAACAACCAACTCTTAGGGCCGATTGGGCCTTGGGGGCAGTATAAAGCATTATGTCCAACTTTACTGCATGTTAACCAGAACCGATATCATCCTAGAAACTCAGTGTTTCCTTCGGTATAACACTTTTTCAACTAACATTATTTTAACTAATTTCGCTAATTTTATTTTGGATATATAACAATACCCTTGCATGAAGTTAAAACTAAGTATGTGATGCATGTGCTTTATCGGTGCCAAGTAACCTCAGGAATAACATTGTCTGCATTATTTTGTAGCTTATAGAGCCACAGAGGAACACAAATTTGTTAGGAACATGCAAAACATATGAATTTCATTGCACAACAAGAGAGTAGGCATTGGCTCGCAATTATGATTTCAATATGTTAATCTGCAACATTGACCGTTTAATTAAACAGAACATATTTAGATAAGCCCATTTTGTAATTTTATCATCAGTTTCTCAAAGCACTAAATTAATATTTATTTTCTGCTAAAAGCCAAGACCTTCGGTTAACACTAAAAGAAAAACATAAAATACAATAACGAGTGTTATTTTAATGATATAAGGACATGGATCATGGATGTCGAAAGAAACTGTCTTAATACTTAAACATAAGAAACTCAAAGTTCGCCTTACGCTGTTTTGGCAATTTACCCGACTTGGACAATAGAATTGATCGTTAATAATGGGTTGTTAACATATCTTAACTTTATATTCTCAAATGAGATCTTCCTTGCATATCCAGATCCCCCGTGTGATATGTTTGTGTAATTAGTAAATATTGACATTGTGAAGAATTGGCTACTAAATTTAATAGAACAGTGTAAGTGATTGATATGTAGATATGTTCTACGCCAGTAGGTTGCTATATTTGTATTGAAGTTAAGACTAGATTTACCTGCCAGGACTTTACTCTTACACCAGTCAATGTTCCTTCTAAGTAAAATTCCTCAAATGGATTTCTTCCACCTCATCGTGTCCTCCTTTCCCCAAGGCTCCAATGCTACGTTTCATGTGAGCAATGACAAGTCACTTTTTAGAAGTACAATGTATTGCTTAGACAAGTAGCAGTCAAGCTTATGCATTTCAAAAATTAACTTAAATGCGATTGAAAGAGAGGACTACCTGATACCATGACCTGGTCCGCAGGATATGCCTGTGATATTGACGAAGGATGATCCTCCGCTCACAGCTATGCAGTCATTGCCTGCATGCGATCATACATATCTAGATGGTCAAGTTTTACTGCCTACTTTTAGAATCTATAGAATTTACTACATAAATATAGAACATTCACTAAATATATGCTATAAGATTATATAGGATTCCAAATATAGAATTTATGTGAATTATATGTGCTCGTGGTGGAGAAATCATACAGTTCCATATAAGAGTTCTTGCAATCACACTCTTTGAGACAGACACGTTAATGCCATTCGTGTTAGGCCTAGGCCTTGTTACAGGGTTGTTATCCGTAGGTTAGATATTGTGGCATCATAGCAGTTTGTTAGCATTATATGAACTCGTGGGCTATTCCCATGTGTTAGACCACTCGGTCGAAGTCCATTGCAGCTATGAAACCAGTGCCTGTCCATGTATAATCTCGTCGTCAAGCATTTTCCTCCATAAAATTAGTTTCTAAATTTGTTACATCAATTCCGTATCCGTCTCCGCGGGGATCTCCAGATTGTAAGAACAGTATAAACATATACAAGTATGACTTATATTAGAGATCTCAAAATCGAGTACCAAGTAATGGTTCGCAGTGAGAAGCAAAGTAAAATTACAATGTAAATGGTCAAATAACTTGAAATTTAGAACCTCTCTAAATATTATACAACAGGAACATGTATTCTTAAAATAACAGTATCTACGTACAGAAGGTCCCTTGCAAGTTGTACGGAACACGAAAAGATATTTTAAGTAATATTTACTTGATTAATTAAATTTTAATTATATAGAAATAAAAAATTACATACAGTGTGCAGATCATGAATACAAGGTTGAGAGCAGCAAGCAGAGCCTTGACTGACCATCTCTAGTAATGACAAGTCCATTGATGTTGGAAAAGGTGAGCCATGCATTGATGTGGTATCCAGTCCATTCTAGTTTATTGTTTAGTGCTACTATTTCTCCTGACAACTTCCACCATTTCTTTAGCGAGAGAGAGTTTTTCTATCTTACTTTTTCAAGGTATGTAATTGAACAAAAGTGGTGTTCCCCGCACTCCGATTCACTGTCTTCCATCAATTTACCGCGTCAAAGATACGAAATTACGCAAAAAACAATCGACAGCCCATAAATATATAGAAATAGCAACATATATGTCTGCTTGTGACTTTAGTATATTTTTAGCCTCTTATTTTATATAAAACATACAACAGTAGGCACAAAGCAACTAACAGAGTATACATTTATTGAGACCTAGGCTCTTATTTTAATTATTAAGAATTGAAACATTCTCCTGTGAATTTAAAAGAAATGAGAGGAAGGGTAATCACTAAACACGTACCATGAACCAAATGCCTATGCACACACTGAAAAAACAATGAATGATTTTAATCTCCTAATATTTATAACAGGGCATGTTAAGTTAAACTTAGTGCGGCTAACACCAACTCTCCGAGCTCTCCGAAGAGTTGACCATAAACCCTTGCAATTTTGCTTTACCTCAAAAATATATCTTTACTCATGATCCAATTATTTTACCTCAAAGTTCTATGCGTATAGACAATTCCATGAAACATGTATATATTCATGGCTCAAGTTTAGTAATTAATCTTTAATATTACACATTATTTTAATACCTTTTACACTTATTAACCTGATCATCTGACACTTTCTTTCCAATTATATATAGAAGAAGGCAACATCAATCCTTGCAAACAAAAAAAATTCGTGTCTACTCTTTTCAAAAACCTCACTCTGAAAAGACTCTAGCTTCATTAGACTTTAATTAACCATATGTTAATTCCATTCCAACCACGCCCCCCGAATTCCATCATTTACAATTATCTAGTTAAATTTTACATTTATAAGCAACTGAAAGAACCAACTAAGGTAAATATTCTAACAAAGTATGGATGTTGTGGATGACATGACCAACATCAATTCCAATCCAATACAAGACCGATTATATAACTTAACAATTAAAGACATCACACATTAATCACAATATGCATGAAATAAATAGAACTTTTATTTTCACAAACACAATTAATATAAGCTTATAAAATTACCAAATACCGAGCTTCTGCAACCGCAAAGTATATATGCTGTTCCACTTCTTCCTATGACTCTTTGTAATCATATGTCCAAAATTAACGACCACACTTTTTTTGACCTTGATAGGACGATTTAACAACCAATTCATCTGCTCCTTCAAATATAGCCTATATCTTCATATTTAACACATCTATTGTGGGTTTCAAAGGTTGCATGGCTATTACCTATACCCCATTATTGGGAAGACACTTCAACATCTTAAGTTGTTTTACCTTTTATTTGTGAGAAATATTTTTGTTCTTCATTGCTTTTTTGGAGTGGGGCCCGTCGAGAATTATTTGAAAAAATTTAGAACGCCCTTCTTTCGCGTTTTGGCTAATCCATATTAATATTTTAATTTGAACGAGCCATATTTCGCGGAATTCGGACGAGAAACCGAGTAGATTTGGCTGAAATAGAGTTTTCGGTGAAAACTCAAAGGGTTTAGTACACGGTTTTTTCTCCGATACTGAGTCGGGATGCATTATGGATATTTTCACATACTTTAATCCATATTGATATTTTAATTTGAACCGAGCCATATTTCGCGGAATTCGGACGAGAAACTGAGTAGATTTGGCTGAAATAGAGTTTTCGGTGAAAACTCAAAGGGGTTAGTACACGGTTTTTTCTCGGATACTTTGTTGGGATGCATTATGGATATTTTCACATAATTTAATCCATATTTATATTTTAATTTGAACTGAGCCATATTTCACGGAATTCGGACGAGAAACTGAGTAGATTTGGCTGAAAGAAGTTTTCGGTGAAAACTCAAAGGGGTTAGTACACGGTTTTTTCTCCGATACTGAGTCGGGATGCATTATGGATATTTTCACATACTTTAATCCATATTGATATTTTAATTTGAACCGAGCCATATTTCGCGGAATTAGGACGAGAAACGGAGTAGATTTGGCTGAAATGGAGTTTTCGGTGAAAACTCAAAGGGGTTAGTACACGGTTTTTTTCTCCGATACTGAGTCGGGATGCATTATGGATATTTTCACATACTTTAATCCATATTGATATTTTAATTTGAACCGAGCCATATTTCGCGGAATTCGGACGAGAAACCGAGTAGATTTGGCTGAAATGGAGTTTTCGGTGAAAACTCAAAGGGGTTAGTACACGGTTTTTCTCCGATACTTTGTCGGGATGCATTATGGATATTTTCACATACTTTAATCCATATTGATATTTTAATTTGAACCGATCCATATTTCGCGGAATTCGGACGAGAAATCGAGTAGATTTGGCTGAAATAGAGTTTTCGGTGAAAACTCAAAGGGGTTAGTACACAGTTTTTTCTCCGATACCGACTCGGGATGCATTATGGATATTTTCACATACTTTAATCCATATTGATATTTTAATTTGAACCGAGCCATATTTCGCGGAATTCGGACGAGAAACCGAGTAGATTTGGCTGAAATAGAGTTTTCGGTGAAAACTCAAAGGGGTTAGTACACGGTTTTTTCTCCGATACTGAGTCGGGATGCATTATGGATATTTTCACATACTTTAATCCATATTGATATTTTAATTTGAACCGAGCCATATTTCGCGGAATTAGGACGAGAAACGGAGTAGATTTGGCTGAAATAGAGTTTTCGGTGAAAACTCAAAGGGGTTAGTACACGGTTTTTTCTCCGATACTGAGTCGGGATGCATTATGGATATTTTCACATACTTTAATCCATATTGATATTTTAATTTGAACCTGAGCCATATTTCGCGGAATTCGGACGAGAAACGAGTAGATTTGGCTGAAATAGAGTTTTCGGTGAAAACTCAAAGGGGTTAGTACACGTTTTTTCTCCGATACTTGATTCGGGATGCATTATGGATATTTTCACATACTTTAATCCATATTGATATTTTAATTTGAACCGAGCCATATTTCGCGGAATTCGGACGAGAAACCGAGTAGATTTGGCTGAAATAGAGTTTTCGGTGAAAACTCAAAGGGGTTAGTACACGGTTTTTTCTCCGATACTGAGTCGGGATGCATTATGGATATTTTCACATACTTTAATCCATATTGATATTTTAATTTGAACCGAGCCATATTTCGCGGAATTCGGACGAGAAACGAGTAGATTTGGCTGAAATAGAGTTTTCGGTGAAAACTCAAAGGGGTTAGTACACGGTTTTTTCTCCGATACTGAGTCGGGATGCATTATGGATATTTTCACATACTTTAATCCATATTGATATTTTAATTTGAACCGAGCCATATTTCGCGGAATTCGGACGAGAAATCGAGTAGATTTGGCTGAAATAGAGTTTTCGGTGAAAACTCAAAGGGGTTAGTACACAGTTTTTTCTCCGATACCGACTCGGGATGCATTATGGATATTTTCACATACTTTAATCCATATTGATATTTTAATTTGAACCGAGCCATATTTCGCGGAATTCGGACGAGAAATCGAGTAGATTTGGCTGAAATAGAGTTTTCGGTGAAAACTCAAAGGGGTTAGTACACAGTTTTTTCTCCGATACCGACTCGGGATGCATTATGGATATTTTCACATACTTTAATCCATATTGATATTTTAATTTGAACCGAGCCATATTTCGCGGAATTCGGACGAGAAACCGAGTAGATTTGGCTGAAATAGAGTTTTCGGTGAAAACTCAAAGGGGTTAGTACACGGTTTTTTCTCCGATACTGAGTCGGGATGCATTATGGATATTTTCACATACTTTAATCCATATTGATATTTTAATTTGAACCGAGCCATATTTCGCGGAATTCGGACGAGAAACTGAGTAGATTTGGCTGAAATAGAGTTTTCGGTGAAAACTCAAAGGGGTTAGTAACACGGTTTTTTCTCCGATACTTGACTCGGGATGCATTATGGATATTTTCACATACTTTAATCCATATTGATATTTTAATTTGAACCGAGCCATATTTCACGGAATTCGGACGAGAAACGAGTAGATTTGGCTGAAATAGAGTTTTCGGTGAAAACTCAAAGGGGTTAGTACACAGGTTTTTTCTCCGATACTGAGTCGGGATGCATTATGGATATTTTCACATACTTTAATCCATATTGATATTTTAATTTGAACCGAGCCATATTTCGCGGAATTCGGACGAGAAACGAGTAGATTTGGCTGAAATGGAGTTTTCGGTGAAAACTCAAAGGGGTTAGTACACGGTTTTTTCTCCGATACTGAGTCGGGATGCATTATGGATATTTTCACATACTTTAATCCATATTGATATTTTAATTTGAACCGAGCCATATTTCGCGGAATTCGGACGAGAAACCGAGTAGATTTGGCTGAAATAGAGTTTTCGGTGAAAACTCAAAGGGGTTAGTACACGGTTTTTTCTCCGATACTGAGTCGGGATGCATTATGGATATTTTCACATACTTTAATCCATATTGATATTTTAATTTGAACCGAGCCATATTTCGCGGAATTCGGACGAGAAATCGAGTAGATTTGGCTGAAATAGAGTTTTCGGTGAAAACTCAAAGGGGTTAGTACACAGTTTTTTCTCCGATACCTGACTCGGGATGCATTATGGATATTTTCACATACTTTAATCCATATTGATATTTTAATTTGAACCGAGCCATATTTCGCGGAATTCGGACGAGAAACCGAGTAGATTTGGCTGAAATAGAGTTTTCGGTGAAAACTCAAAGGGGTTAGTACACGGTTTTTTCTCCGATACTGAGTCGGGATGCATTATGGATATTTTCACATACTTTAATCCATATTGATATTTTAATTTGAACCGAGCCATATTTCGCGGAATTCGGACGAGAAACGAGTAGATTTGGCTGAAATAGAGTTTTCGGTGAAAACTCAAAGGGGTTAGTACACGGTTTTTTCTCCGATACTGAGTCGGGATGCATTATGGATATTTTCACATACTTTAATCCATATTGATATTTTAATTTGAACCGAGCCATATTTCGCGGAATTCGGACGAGAAACGAGTAGATTTGGCTGAAATAGAGTTTTCGGTGAAAACTCAAAGGGGTTAGTACACGGTTTTTTCTCCGATACTGAGTCGGGATGCATTATGGATATTTTCACATACTTTAATCCATATTGATATTTTAATTTGAACCGAGCCATATTTCGCGGAATTCGGACGAGAAACCGAGTAGATTTGGCTGAAATAGAGTTTTCGGTGAAAACTCAAAGGGGTTAGTACACGGTTTTTTCTCCGATACTGAGTCGGGATGCATTATGGATATTTTCACATACTTTAATCCATATTGATATTTTAATTTGAACCGAGCCATATTTCGCGGAATTCGGACGAGAAACCGAGTAGATTTGGCTGAAATAGAGTTTTCGGTGAAAACTCAAAGGGGTTAGTACACGGTTTTTTCTCCGATACTGAGTCGGGATGCATTATGGATATTTTCACATACTTTAATCCATATTGATATTTTAATTTGAACCGAGCCATATTTCGCGGAATTCGGACGAGAAATCGAGTAGATTTGGCTGAAATAGAGTTTTCGGTGAAAACTCAAAGGGGTTAGTACACGGTTTTTTCTCCGATACTGAGTCGGGATGCATTATGGATATTTTCACATACTTTAATCCATATTGATATTTTAATTTGAACCGAGCCATATTTCGCGGAATTCGGACGAGAAACGAGTAGATTTGGCTGAAATAGAGTTTTCGGTGAAAACTCAAAGGGGTTAGTACACGGTTTTTTCTCCGATACTGAGTCGGGATGCATTATGGATATTTTCACATACTTTAATCCATATTGATATTTTAATTTGAACCGAGCCATATTTCGCGGAATTCGGACGAGAAACCGAGTAGATTTGGCTGAAATAGAGTTTTCGGTGAAAACTCAAAGGGGTTAGTACACGGTTTTTTCTCCGATACTGAGTCGGGATGCATTATGGATATTTTCACATACTTTAATCCATATTGATATTTTAATTTGAACCGAGCCATATTTCGCGGAATTCGGACGAGAAACGAGTAGATTTGGCTGAAATAGAGTTTTCGGTGAAAACTCAAAGGGGTTAGTACACGGTTTTTTCTCCGATACTGAGTCGGGATGCATTATGGATATTTTCACATACTTTAATCCATATTGATATTTTAATTTGAACCGAGCCATATTTCGCGGAATTCGGACGAGAAACGAGTAGATTTGGCTGAAATAGAGTTTTCGGTGAAAACTCAAAGGGGTTAGTACACAGGTTTTTTCTCCGATACTGAGTCGGGATGCATTATGGATATTTTCACATACTTTAATCCATATTGATATTTTAATTTGAACCGAGCCATATTTCGCGGAATTCGGACGAGAAACCGAGTAGATTTGGCTGAAATAGAGTTTTCGGTGAAAACTCAAAGGGGTTAGTACACGGTTTTTTCTCCGATACTGAGTCGGGATGCATTATGGATATTTTCACATACTTTAATCCATATTGATATTTTAATTTGAACCGAGCCATATTTCGCGGAATTCGGACGAGAAATCGAGTAGATTTGGCTGAAATAGAGTTTTCGGTGAAAACTCAAAGGGGTTAGTACACGGTTTTTTCTCCGATACTGAGTCGGGATGCATTATGGATATTTTCACATACTTTAATCCATATTGATATTTTAATTTGAACCGAGCCATATTTCGCGGAATTCGGACGAGAAATCGAGTAGATTTGGCTGAAATAGAGTTTTCGGTGAAAACTCAAAGGGGTTAGTACACGGTTTTTTCTCCGATACTGAGTCGGGATGCATTATGGATATTTTCACATACTTTAATCCATATTGATATTTTAATTTGAACCGAGCCATATTTCGCGGAATTCGGACGAGAAACCGAGTAGATTTGGCTGAAATAGAGTTTTCGGTGAAAACTCAAAGGGGTTAGTACACGGTTTTTTCTCCGATACTGAGTCGGGATGCATTATGGATATTTTCACATACTTTAATCCATATTGATATTTTAATTTGAACCGAGCCATATTTCGCGGAATTCGGACGAGAAACGAGTAGATTTGGCTGAAATAGAGTTTTCGGTGAAAACTCAAAGGGGTTAGTACACGGTTTTTTCTCCGATACTGAGTCGGGATGCATTATGGATATTTTCACATACTTTAATCCATATTGATATTTTAATTTGAACCGAGCCATATTTCGCGGAATTCGGACGAGAAACTGAGTAGATTTGGCTGAAATAGAGTTTTCGGTGAAAACTCAAAGGGGTTAGTACACGGTTTTTTCTCCGATACTGAGTCGGGATGCATTATGGATATTTTCACATACTTTAATCCATATTGATATTTTAATTTGAACCGAGCCATATTTCGCGGAATTCGGACGAGAAACCGAGTAGATTTGGCTGAAATAGGAGTTTTCGGTGAAAACTCAAAGGGGTTAGTACACGGTTTTTTCTCCGATACTGAGTCGGGATGCATTATGGATATTTTCACATACTTTAATCCATATTGATATTTTAATTTGAACCGAGCCATATTTCGCGGAATTCGGACGAGAAACGAGTAGATTTGGCTGAAATAGAGTTTTCGGTGAAAACTCAAAGGGGTTAGTACACGGTTTTTTCTCCGATACTGAGTCGGGATGCATTATGGATATTTTCACATACTTTAATCCATATTGATATTTTAATTTGAACCGAGCCATATTTCGCGGAATTCGGACGAGAAATCGAGTAGATTTGGCTGAAATAGAGTTTTCGGTGAAAACTCAAAGGGGTTAGTACACAGTTTTTTCTCCGATACCGACTCGGGATGCATTATGGATATTTTCACATACTTTAATCCATATTGATATTTTAATTTGAACCGATCCATATTTCGCGGAATTCGGACGAGAAATCGAGTAGATTTGGCTGAAATAGAGTTTTCGGTGAAAACTCAAAGGGGTTAGTACACAGGTTTTTTCTCCGATACCTGAGTCGGGATGCATTATGGATATTTTCACATACTTTAATCCATATTGATATTTTAATTTGAACCGAGCCATATTTCGCGGAATTCGGACGAGAAACGAGTAGATTTGGCTGAAATAGAGTTTTCGGTGAAAACTCAAAGGGGTTAGTACACGGTTTTTTCTCCGATACTGAGTCGGGATGCATTATGGATATTTTCACATACTTTAATCCATATTGATATTTTAATTTGAACCGAGCCATATTTCGCGGAATTCGGACGAGAAACTGAGTAGATTTGGCTGAAATAGAGTTTTCGGTGAAAACTCAAAGGGGTTAGTACACGGTTTTTTCTCCGATACTGAGTCGGGATGCATTATGGATATTTTCACATACTTTAATCCATATTGATATTTTAATTTGAACCGAGCCATATTTCGCGGAATTCGGACGAGAAACTGAGTAGATTTGGCTGAAATAGAGTTTTCGGTGAAAACTCAAAGGGGTTAGTACACGGTTTTTTCTCCGATACTGAGTCGGGATGCATTATGGATATTTTCACATACTTTAATCCATATTGATATTTTAATTTGAACCGAGCCATATTTCGCGGAATTCGGACGAGAAACGAGTAGATTTGGCTGAAATAGGAGTTTTCGGTGAAAACTCAAAGGGGTTAGTACACGGTTTTTTCTCCGATACTGAGTCGGGATGCATTATGGATATTTTCACATACTTTAATCCATATTGATATTTTAATTTGAACCGAGCCATATTTCGCGGAATTCGGACGAGAAACCGAGTAGATTTGGCTGAAATAGAGTTTTCGGTGAAAACTCAAAGGGGTTAGTACACGGTTTTTTCTCCGATACTGAGTCGGGATGCATTATGGATATTTTCACATACTTTAATCCATATTGATATTTTAATTTGAACCGAGCCATATTTCGCGGAATTCGGACGAGAAATCGAGTAGATTTGGCTGAAATAGAGTTTTCGGTGAAAACTCAAAGGGGTTAGTACACGGTTTTTTCTCCGATACTGAGTCGGGATGCATTATGGATATTTTCACATACTTTAATCCATATTGATATTTTAATTTGAACCGAGCCATATTTCGCGGAATTCGGACGAGAAACGAGTAGATTTGGCTGAAATAGAGTTTTCGGTGAAAACTCAAAGGGGTTAGTACACGGTTTTTTCTCCGATACTGAGTCGGGATGCATTATGGATATTTTCACATACTTTAATCCATATTGATATTTTAATTTGAACCGAGCCATATTTCGCGGAATTCGGACGAGAAACGAGTAGATTTGGCTGAAATAGAGTTTTCGGTGAAAACTCAAAGGGGTTAGTACACGGTTTTTTCTCCGATACTGAGTCGGGATGCATTATGGATATTTTCACATACTTTAATCCATATTGATATTTTAATTTGAACCGAGCCATATTTCGCGGAATTCGGACGAGAAACGAGTAGATTTGGCTGAAATAGAGTTTTCGGTGAAAACTCAAAGGGGTTAGTACACGGTTTTTTCTCCGATACTGAGTCGGGATGCATTATGGATATTTTCACATACTTTAATCCATATTGATATTTTAATTTGAACCGAGCCATATTTCGCGGAATTCGGACGAGAAACTCGAGTAGATTTGGCTGAAATAGAGTTTTCGGTGAAAACTCAAAGGGGTTAGTACACGGTTTTTTCTCCGATACTGAGCTCGGGATGCATTATGGATATTTTCACATACTTTAATCCATATTGATATTTTAATTTGAACCGAGCCATATTTCGCGGAATTCGGACGAGAAACGAGTAGATTTGGCTGAAATAGAGTTTTCGGTGAAAACTCAAAGGGGTTAGTACACGGTTTTTTCTCCGATACTGAGTCGGGATGCATTATGGATATTTTCACATACTTTAATCCATATTGATATTTTAATTTGAACCGAGCCATATTTCGCGGAATTCGGACGAGAAATCGAGTAGATTTGGCTGAAATAGAGTTTTCGGTGAAAACTCAAAGGGGTTAGTACACGGTTTTTTCTCCGATACTGAGCTCGGGATGCATTATGGATATTTTCACATACTTTAATCCATATTGATATTTTAATTTGAACCGAGCCATATTTCGCGGAATTCGGACGAGAAACGAGTAGATTTGGCTGAAATAGAGTTTTCGGTGAAAACTCAAAGGGGTTAGTACACGGTTTTTTCTCCGATACTGAGTCGGGATGCATTATGGATATTTTCACATACTTTAATCCATATTGATATTTTAATTTGAACCGAGCCATATTTCGCGGAATTCGGACGAGAAACTCGAGTAGATTTGGCTGAAATAGAGTTTTCGGTGAAAACTCAAAGGGGTTAGTACACGGTTTTTTCTCCGATACTGAGTCGGGATGCATTATGGATATTTTCACATACTTTAATCCATATTGATATTTTAATTTGAACCGAGCCATATTTCGCGGAATTCGGACGAGAAACGAGTAGATTTGGCTGAAATAGAGTTTTCGGTGAAAACTCAAAGGGGTTAGTACACGGTTTTTTCTCCGATACTTAGTCGGGATGCATTATGGATATTTTCACATACTTTAATCCATATTGATATTTTAATTTGAACCGAGCCATATTTCGCGGAATTCGGACGAGAAATCGAGTAGATTTGGCTGAAATAGAGTTTTCGGTGAAAACTCAAAGGGGTTAGTACACGGTTTTTTCTCCGATACTGACTCGGGATGCATTATGGATATTTTCACATACTTTAATCCATATTGATATTTTAATTTGAACCGAGCCATATTTCGCGGAATTCGGACGAGAAACCGAGTAGATTTGGCTGAAATAGAGTTTTCGGTGAAAACTCAAAGGGGTTAGTACACGGTTTTTTCTCCGATACTGAGTCGGGATGCATTATGGATATTTTCACATACTTTAATCCATATTGATATTTTAATTTGAACCGATCCATATTTCGCGGAATTCGGACGAGAAATCGAGTAGATTTGGCTGAAATAGAGTTTTCGGTGAAAACTCAAAGGGGTTAGTACACAGTTTTTTCTCCGATACTGACTCGGGATGCATTATGGATATTTTCACATACTTTAATCCATATTGATATTTTAATTTGAACCGAGCCATATTTCGCGGAATTCGGACGAGAAACCGAGTAGATTTGGCTGAAATGGAGTTTTCGGTGAAAACTCAAAGGGGTTAGTACACGGTTTTTTCTCCGATACTTAGTCGGGATGCATTATGGATATTTTCACATACTTTAATCCATATTGATATTTTAATTTGAACCGAGCCATATTTCGCGGAATTCGGACGAGAAATCGAGTAGATTTGGCTGAAATAGAGTTTTCGGTGAAAACTCAAAGGGGTTAGTACACGGTTTTTTTCTCCGATACTGAGTCGGGATGCATTATGGATATTTTCACATACTTTAATCCATATTGATATTTTAATTTGAACCGAGCCATATTTCGCGGAATTCGGACGAGAAACGAGTAGATTTGGCTGAAATAGAGTTTTCGGTGAAAACTCAAAGGGGTTAGTACACGGTTTTTTCTCCGATACTGAGTCGGGATGCATTATGGATATTTTCACATACTTTAATCCATATTGATATTTTAATTTGAACCGAGCCATATTTCGCGGAATTCGGACGAGAAATCGAGTAGATTTGGCTGAAATAGAGTTTTCGGTGAAAACTCAAAGGGGTTAGTACACGGTTTTTTCTCCGATACCTGACTCGGGATGCATTATGGATATTTTCACATACTTTAATCCATATTGATATTTTAATTTGAACCGAGCCATATTTCGCGGAATTCGGACGAGAAACTCGAGTAGATTTGGCTGAAATAGAGTTTTCGGTGAAAACTCAAAGGGGTTAGTACACGGTTTTTTCTCCGATACTGAGTCGGGATGCATTATGGATATTTTCACATACTTTAATCCATATTGATATTTTAATTTGAACCGAGCCATATTTCGCGGAATTCGGACGAGAAACCGAGTAGATTTGGCTGAAATAGAGTTTTCGGTGAAAACTCAAAGGGGTTAGTACACGGTTTTTTCTCCGATACTGAGTCGGGATGCATTATGGATATTTTCACATACTTTAATCCATATTGATATTTTAATTTGAACCGAGCCATATTTCGCGGAATTCGGACGAGAAACGGAGTAGATTTGGCTGAAATAGAGTTTTCGGTGAAAACTCAAAGGGGTTAGTACACAGTTTTTTCTCCGATACCGACTCGGGATGCATTATGGATATTTTCACATACTTTAATCCATATTGATATTTTAATTTGAACCGAGCCATATTTCGCGGAATTCGGACGAGAAATTAAGTAGATTTGGCTGAAATAGAGTTTTCGGTGAAAACTCAAAGGGGTTAGTACACAGTTTTTTCTCCGATACCGACTCGGGATGCATTATGGATATTTTCACATATTTTAATCCATATTAATATTTTAATTTGAACCGAGCCATATTTCGCGGAATTCGGACGAGAAACCGAGTAGATTTGGCTGAAATAGAGTTTTCGGTGAAAACTCAAAGGGTTAGTACACGGTTTTTTCTCCGATACTGAGTCGGGATGCATTATGGATATTTTCACATACTTTAATCCATATTGATATTTTAATTTGAACCGAGCCATATTTCGCGGAATTCGGACGAGAAACTGAGTAGATTTGGCTGAAATAGAGTTTTCGGTGAAAACTCAAAGGGGTTAGTACACGGTTTTTTCTCCGATACTTTGTTGGGATGCATTATGGATATTTTCACATAATTTAATCCATATTTATATTTTAATTTGAACTGAGCCATATTTCACGGAATTCGGACGAGAAACTGAGTAGATTTGGCTGAAAGGAAGTTTTCGGTGAAAACTCAAAGGGGTTAGTACACGGTTTTTTCTCCGATACTGAGTCGGGATGCATTATGGATATTTTCACATACATTTAATGCCATATTGATATTTTAATTTGAACCGAGCCATATTTCGCGGAATTCGGACGAGAAACGAGTAAGATTTGGCTGAAATGGAGTTTTCGGTGAAAACTCAAAGGGGTTAGTACACGGTTTTTTCTCCGATACTGAGTCGGGATGCATTATGGATATTTTCACATACTTTAATCCATATTGATATTTTAATTTGAACCGAGCCATATTTCGCGGGAATTCGGACGAGAACCGAGTAGATTTGGCTGAAATAGAGTTTTCGGTGAAAACTCAAAGGGGTTAGTACACGGTTTTTTCTCCGATACTGAGTCGAGATGCATTATGGATATTTTCATATACTTTAATCCATATTGATATTTTAATTTGAACCGATCCATATTTCACGGAATTTCGGACGAGAAATCGAGTAGATTTGGCTGAAATAGAGTTTTCGGTGAAAACTCAAAGGGTTAGTACACAGTTTTTTCTCCGATACCGAATCGGGATGCATTATGGATATTTTCACATATTTTAATCCATATTGATATTTTAATTTGAACCGAGCCATATTTCGCGGAATTCGGACGAGAAACTGAGTAGATTTGGCTGAAATAGAGTTTTCGGTGAAAACTCAAAGGGGTTAGTACACGGTTTTTTCTCCGATACTTTGTTGGGATGCATTATGGATATTTTCACATAATTTAATCCATATTTATATTTTAATTTGAACTGAGCCATATTTTCACGGAATTCGGACGAGAAACTGAGTAGATTTGGCTGAAAGGAAGTTTTCGGTGAAAACTCAAAGGGGTTAGTACACGGTTTTTTCTCCGATACTGAGTCGGGATGCATTTTGGATATTTTCACATACATTAATCCATATTGATATTTTAATTTGAACCGGGCATATTTCACGGAATTCGGACGAGAAACCGAGTAAATTTGGCTGAAATGGAGTTTTCGGTGAAACTCAAAGGGGTTAGTACAAGGTTTTTTCTCCGATACTGTGTCGGGATGTATTATGGATATGATAGGGATAAATAAGTCCTGATTTTATAATTAATGGGCTGATAGGCCCAATAATAAGATGTATATATTCATACCAGAAAGGTTAAGCCTGATGGACCAGATCAGGCCTGGTGGAATAAAAAAGGCCCAAAAGCCCTGATTATTAATTAATTTCGTAATTAATTAATAAGGGAAAAATCAGCTATTGAGAAGAGTCCCGATAAGGATATAAATCCTTATAGATTAGCCTCAAGGGGACCTAAAGGATAAGGAATCAGCTTCCTACTTCCTAGGACTCCTAAGTCTATCCTAATTCAGAGGCTTGTCCACCAAGTCTCCTATACCAAGTCCAATTCAAGGACTCCCATCTATATAAGGGGCCTCACCCCACAAATCAGAACTACGTTTTTTGACTTGATCCTTGGCAATCAGCAAGGTACGTAGGCATCTTGTTAAGGCAGATTGAGTCACGAAACACAAGAGCAGTCAAATCGAGCCTTGGAGCTCACGTTCCTTAGTATTAAATACAGCAATTATATATAGTAGTTTTAATCCATAACATTTGGCGCCGTCTGTGGGAAAAACGGAACAACAACCATGGCGAGAACACGGAGAACAACCAGCACTCTGGAGGAGGGAACACCATCAGGGACAACCCAGGTGATTTCATCAACCGTGGAGGTTCCTCCCCATTCAACTTATGCATCTACTCAGGGGGAAGCCCAGACAGGGGCAACTCATCCTCAGCCACAAAGGACAACTCCCCCGACTATTCAAGGTACGAATCCTCAAGTTCAACAAATACATATACCTGTGAATTCTCGACCCGTCGGGTATGAATATTCAACTATTGTTACTACTAACCCCCCTTATGGGATGCCCCTCACCCTGAGGTTGGAGGAAGTGGATATGCTGGGCGAAGCGAAGCACGAGGGCGGTCGCCCCCCTATATACGAGGTTTGGATCCTATCCCTGAGGATCGGGAATTTTCTGGTCCATACACTGAGAGAGACTCCGAATCTTCGGATGATGAAGTGGCCCCGAGAAGGAGGCGTCCTGGAAAAGAGCCAATGGCCGATGGAAGGCAACGCCCCCAAAGCACCCAGGGGCGAATCCCCAAGAAGTGCAGGAAAAGATCAGGGCTCATGAGGCTGAAATCCAAAGGCTGAGGCGTGATTTGGAGGCTCACCAAGCCACCAGACCCCACATACCTCCTAGGGGGAGAAATCCTCCTCCTATCATAGACCTGGATGGTCCGGTAAGAAGAAGGGCTGCTGTCCCAAGAACTGATCCAAGCAATCTCCTTCCCCTTGGAGATCCTGATGATCCAACTCCACCCTTCACAGAAGAGATAATGAGTGCCCATATCTCAAGAAAATCAAGATGCCACTATCAAAGCCTATGATGGCACGGGAGACCCCGCTAATCATGTTAGGACATTCTCTAATGCACTGCTGCTGCAACCCGTGAATGATGCTATAAAATGTCGGGCCTTCCCTCAAACCCTGTCGGGTATGGCTCAAAGATGGTACAGTCGCCTACCCCCAAATTCCTATTGGATCATTCAGAGAATTAAGTCAGGCTTTTATTAAGCAATTCATCAGTGGAAGAGTCCATGAGAAAAGTTCAGCATCTCTTATGAGTCTTGTGCAGGGAGCTAAAGAATCCTTAAGAGATTACCTAAATCGTTTACAAAGGAGGCTTTAAAAGTCCCAGACCTTGATGATAAGGTAGCCATGATAGCACTGCAACAAGGAACTAGGATGAGTTTTTCAAGATGTCTTTGGCCAAACGAC